>NC_088882.1:3044721-3081406 GCF_032884065.1 Artemia franciscana
TGTCCATACCAGGATACAAATGCTATCGAAAAGATAGAGATTCTGGCAGAAAAGGAGGTGGAGTGCTCATTTTTATAGCTGGTATAATAGTTCACTATCCATTACTATTAAAGCAACATGACCATGAAATAGATGTGGTAGGAGTATCAATCACTTTAAGCTCAGGAGACACTTTAATAATTAAATCTATGTATAACCCAAAGCGGGATACTGATATATATAATATTTTATCAACAGAAGCAGAGGGTCACAACTCCTTTATTTTTGGCGACCTAAATGCTCATAGCACTCATTGGGAAGATATTGAACAATCAAACCGAGCTGGGAAAAATGTTGAAAGATTACTGTTAGAAAATAACCATATAGCAGTTCTAACACCATATAATTTGCCAACTTATTATAATATAAAAAATAAAAAATTTTCAACCATTGATATTCAACTAGGTCCTGCTGCTGCTGTTGACCAGGTTTCAGTAAGTAGAGAAACAAATCTACAAAGTGACCACTGCGCTATTAAGACTACAATCTCTAATATGTCTCACCAAATTAAAACTGGAAAAAGGAAGTTTATCAACAAGAAAGGTAATTGGCCAATGTTCAAGCAAATCCTGCAAGAAGCCAATTATAATTTACTTGAAGATTTTTCCCAAATTGATGATAAAGTAAAAATACTTAACAAAATTATGATAGACGCTGCTCACAAAGCAATTCCCAAGACAAGCCCCAACATTTGGACTCCAACTGGCAATAAGAGAATTAAAAATTGGTGGAATGAACTATGCTCTACTGCAGTGGAAGCTAAGAACGTAGCAAAAAAGGCATTTCAAAGACATCCATCAATGAGCACTGCAATTGAATATAAACGTAGCTCAGCAAAAGTAAAAAGAAGTAAAAAGTAAGCAAATCGCAAATATGAAATAAAACACCAGGGTCAACTAATAACTTCTGATTTCCTAAAAGCTGATATTTTTGCAAACACATTCATGAAGAAACCTCTAGACACTGTTTTGCCAAATCCACCTGTATGTGTCCTCCCTTCTGTAGCACAACATAAGAAGTCGTTAATGTTACCCTTTTCTTTATCTGAGTTACAGACAGCTATTGAAAGATGCAACTTAAATTCAGCCCCAGGATATGATGAGATACACATCAAATGGTTGATTGAAACATCTGACATTTTTTGAGCTAAGCTCAAAATTTATGGAATGGAATTCTAGCTACTGCGAACAATGGATATATACGATTATGAACAATAATAAACTGTTATTGATTGTGGGAAGTGCGAGTACCTGAGCTACCTGTCCCCAGCAGTTTAAGGCACTAGGCCGGCCGGTACCAATACGGCTCTTCCTACTCATTCCCGCTCTCTTCTGCACAATCAAAAACTATGGATAAATTGCGTCCCATTAAAAATTGACTTCTTCAAGCTTTAATCCTTATTAAACAATATTTCTCTTCTTTAAGGTATCAATTGCTGCCTTAAATATCTTACGATCGATTTCCCATGGCAGGTTAGAATCCAGGATAGCTGTATAAGTATTTGGAATCTTAGCCAAGGAGCAGAAACGCTTAAGAGCAACAGTCTCCTCACTCTGAGCCTGGCAATCAAATAAAATATGCTGGATTGTTTCCTCTGTTGAAAAGCAGATTCGGCATAAAGGGGAATGATGTAGCTTCCAATTAAATAACAAGCTATTTAGAAGTAGGGCACCTGATTTCAGTCGGTAATATAGCACTGTATTTAATCTTGTATGAAATGGAGATAACATTAATGTACTGTGATTAACTTTGGATCTTTGCCTGATAATATCTCGTGAATTGAGGTCCGAGGAAGGACTAGGAGATAACATGGAAGCCTTTACTGCTAGAGAATCAGCCATATCATTATATTTTATACCTTTATGACTAGGGACATGTTGAAAATAAACTTCATTTTCCTTGATCTTAAGATTAAGAAGCTGTCTTCTAATATTATATAAATCTTTGTCATTAGCAATTCTATTAATATTTTGGATCAGTAGTAATGCTGATTTAGAGTCAGAGAGACAGAGTATATTTTCAGATTCAATGTTATAATTTATAAGAGCATCCAAGGCCAGGCGGATGGCACATAATTCAGCAGACAGGATAGAAGATCCCAATGGGAGAGGAGAATAAATATTCAAATTCAGGGATGGGATACATGCTCCTGCTCCAGCTCTTTCCCTCTGGACTGATCCATCAGTATATATTTTTCTATAGTTGGGGTAAGCCTTTGAGATGTGTTCAGCCAAAATAGTCTGTATCTCATAATTAGGAATCAAATCTTTACTAATAGAGATAAGTTCTACTTGACAGCTTGGAGGACTCATTTCCCATGGGGGGGGACTCAGTAAAGGGATATGCATGAAGCGAATGTTGATTCCAGTTTGGGACCTCCAGTTGAAACTGATTCCATGATGAATGGGCATTGGGACAGGCTGACTTCTCAGCAAAGGTATGTGCATATACAGCATGCTTGGCTCCATAAGCCTGGATTTGCGAGAAATACTTTATCCTTAGACTAGATGCTCTTTCACTTAGGGACACCAATCCCGACAGTGTTCTTAACTTTGACAGAGGAGTATGCTTATGCACACCCAAAGCTATTCGAATAGCAGAATTTTGTAAAGATTCAAGGATTTTGAATGAGGATGGGGGACGAGCTGAAAATATTTGAATCCCATATTCTATATTTGAACGAATATATAATTTGTAAAAATCCAAAATAATCTTTGGGTGACATCCCCACTTACTTCCAGCAAGTCTTTTTAGAATACAAAGTCTCTGAATAATCAGAGATTTCAAAGAATTAATATGTTCATGCCACTGCATTTTAGAATCCATTAATAAACCAAGTAACTTCACTGAATTGCAATATGGGATCTCCCTTGAGAAAATTGTCAGTGGATTAGGAGGATCTAGAGTACCATTAGTAAATATAATGGCTTTAGTTTTACTGATTGATATTGGGAAGCCAAATGCTAAAGAGAATCTCTGGACTAGACTTATATCATGTTGAATAAGGCTTTGAAGAAGGCTAATATCCCTTCCTGACTTCCAAATGATCAAATCATCTGCATAAAGGCCAAATGATGCATGAGATACTTGAAATTCAGAAACATACAAGTTGAATAGAAGAGGACTCAATATTGCACCTTGAGGAAGTCCTCTCGTAATGGGGCATTGCTCACTTCTAGACTGATTTACTTGAACGTAAAAATATCTATCAGTTAGAAAAGACTTTATAAAACTTATAAAAGGATACGGGAAGTCAAGATTTATTAGGATTTCCAATAATTTATTGTGGACTACATTTCAATAGGCATTCGACCAGTCAAACAGAACAGCCATTGTGACATGTCTTTTTTTGAGGGAATTACAAACATCAATTTCTAGCCGGGTAATGTTATTTAAAGAGCTATGTCCTTTTCTGAAACCTGTTTGTTCACTAGGAAAGAGATTGTTGACTTCAGCAAACCACTCAATTCTTGATAAGACAAGTCTTTCCAGGACTTTACTGAAGGAAGGTAATACTGATATAGGACGGTAAGACTTGAGATCATTAGATGAATAAGAAGGTTTTAAAGCTGGGAATACCTGAGCAATCTTCCAGGCATCTGGGAACTTTTGACTTGACCAAATAAGATTAAAGACTTAAGAGGGCTGTATGAAACACCTTTGGGGACTCAAGAATCCACTTCATATAAATACCGTCATAACCTGGGGAAGACTTGATGTTAAGAGAATTAAGTGCTACACAAAATTCATCTTGGGAAAAAGGTTTCATCAGAGTACCCTTATAAGAACAGGTAAGAGGGAGATTACAAAAGGAGGTCGGCTGGGATGAAAATCTGAGCAATCGTTTTTAAAAACATTGGTAAACAGATCTGCCTTCTTATTATCTGATACAATTGGATATCCATCCTGAATGAAATCATATCTACGGTCATCATTAGGCTGCTTTCCACTATTTAGTTGGCTAATGAAATTATGGACCTTTGAAATTGGGGTTCTAAAACTGATACTTGAGCTGAAATTCAGACATTTACTCTGTTTAGCTCTACTACAGAGTAGTTTCACCTTAGCACATGACTGCTTATAAGAGATTGCTGTTGACTGAGATGGGTGCTTTCGAAACATTTTACGAGCCTTTCTTTTTGCCAGAACTGTAACCCTACACTCATCATTCCACCAATTCTTGGGTCTTTTGGAGCCATTGTAAAAACGTACCCTAGTCATTGGAATTGCCGATTTAGCTGACTCCAGCAGGATTGATCTCAAATTAGACTCAATGGCATTAATATCATAATTAGGAGAAACAAAGGAAAAATCTACTTCATTTAATATCTCACGAAAAAGGGACCAATTACCTTTGGAGTTGATAAATGTAGGGACGTAGGGTTTGGGAGTGTAGCATAAATCTTGAAATGATGTAAGAATTGCACAATGATCAGATTGGAGAGACGACACCTTTACCATCTGAACTAAATCATAATATGAAGAAGGACCTAGAAGCAAATCTATAGTTGAGAAAGAGTTAGAAGAAATATTATACCTGGTCTGAAAGTCAAATGGAGTGAAAATCAAGGTGTCAGGAAAATTGGACAATATGTACTCTATTCCTCTTCCTGCTTTGTTGCTACCTGCTGATTGTTCCCAGAGAGGACTGTGGGCATTAAAATCACCAAAAATAAAGGTATTATTACCTGATAATTCTGTTTCCAAGATACTTTGGATGTCCTTACTCCCACATGGATTATAAAAGGATTTTATGGCAAGATGGTTACCATTAGCTAAGGTAATTAATATGCCTACAACATCTATTTCATCCCTGTAGATAGTTAAGGGTTGAGGGGAATGTTGGATTGAATCATGAACCAAAATTGCCACACCCCCTCCCTTTCTGTTAGTTGATCTATCCTTCCTGTAGGACTTGTACCCAGGCATTTTGATTTTCTTGTACTGATGAAGATTAGTCTCTTGTAGACAAATAATTCCAATTCTCTTATCATTTGCATATTGGATAAGATCAGCAAGTTTATTTGAATTTAAAGAGACGCAATTCCATTGTAGGATCTGCAGCTTAGTTAACATAGGAAGGGTTGAATAGGTGACATGCATGATATTTTGAGAGAATGGATGATAATTCTGTTCCTATTTCATTGAAAATAGAATTGGAAAAGTAGTATTCTGCAATTTCTTTTGTTATACTGGCTTTTTTATCTTTAGCCATATTTGATTGTAATATTAGGTCCACTGATGCAACATATTTAATTAAATTAGTAATATGAGGTCCAACTCTATCTTGCATAGTTATGGCTTGAGTAGAAATATTAGGAAAAGCTGCCACTCTTTCAGACCAAGATTTAGGCTTAGTTTTAGGATTGTTGAGGGATGGGCTAGCTTCAGCCACCTTGGGATGCTCCTTAGCCAATGGAGGGTAAGAAGTCTCAGTAGGAGGTATGAGTGCCTGATTTGGGTGGTTCTTGTGGACCTGTAGCCAGGGTTTTTGAGGAAGGGCTAAATTCCCTTCTTTGGCCTCATTACCTCTTGGACCTGATGGTACTTTGGACCGCTTGGCCAGCTCCATTGCAGCTATTGGGAAAGGAACATTTTCTTGAAGAGCAATCTTTAAAACTTTAGCTTGTTGAACATATTTAGGACATGAATTGTGATCTGTTGATTGATGTCTACCATCACAGTTTGTACATTTAGGCACTTCAGTGCATCTACTTTCTGTAGACAGGGAGTGATTACCAAGGCAATTAGGGCACCCTGGCACAGAAGAAGAACAATACTTAGATGAGTGACCAAGCTTAAAACATTTTGAGCATTGAAGAGGTTTTTCTTGGTATATTTTATGAGCTTTTTGCTGACCAAAAAGGAATACTGAGTCAAATTGGGAACTAGCAGGTAAGATAAAGAGGACACTCTTACTACTTCTTGTTCCCTTAGAATCTAGTTTGCCCATACGATGAACATCCAGAACCTCCAGCATTTCCCCCTTATTGTTCATAAGGCCATCTTTCAAGTCGTCATTTGACGACTCCAATGGTATGTTGTACAGTACTATTTTCTGAGAATTTTTCAGGGTTGGTTTCCACCATTCAGGTGTAACAGGGATATTGCCAATTTTATTTAGGCTAAGGGCTTTGTAGGCTTCATTTCTGTCTAGAAACATAACCATTAGTGAACCATCTCTGTTCACATTCACAGTGAAGCTGCATCTAAAAGTTTTGAAAAGATTCATTCTATTGTTAGTAATATTTTTGATAGAGAAGGATTGATCTTTTACTGTTGGAGCAAAAAGGATAATGGATTTGTCCTTTATCTTCACAGCTGGATTTGGGTTTGAGAGTCCCATTATTTCAGGAGGACTCATAGAAGGTTTTTTTCGTTTCTGTTTTCTGCCTACTGTCTGAAAATCCTCATTTAGCAGGTTGTCAGTTTCAGAGATTGGTGGCTCAGAGACAGTAATCATGGTTTCATTCAGGCTATCATCATTGGATATTGGAGATACAACAATAGGAATATCAGCTTCTGATAACCAATTAGATGCTTGGCCCCCTTCCCCGAGGGGGCTAGAAGTGTTAGGAAACATTGGGTTCAGGAAAGGGAAATTCCAGAAACTCTAACCACGCAATAGATTTATATGAAAAGGCAAAATAATACTTCTCAAACAAAAGGAGTAGCAAGAGCTTTAGTTCCTTTCACTCAGAAAATAAATGAAATCAATAATATAAATTTTTTCATCAATTGATTTCTTCTTTTCTCTTCTTTTCTTTTCTTGAAAAAGGCATTTCAAAGACATCCATCAATGAGCACTGCTATTGAATATAAACGTAGCTCAGCAAAAGTAAAAAGAACATGTTTACAGGCCAAAAGAGAGGCATGGGAAAAATTTATGACTAACATAGATCATCAAACTGCAGTATCTAAGATTCACCAATACGTAAGCAAGATGAATGGCAAGAGAATGAAGCTTGATGATCGCAAATATGAAATAAAACACCAGGGTCAACTAATAATTTCTGATTTCCTAAAAGCTGATATTTTTGCAAACACATTCATGAAGAAACCTCTAGACACTGTTTTGCCAAATCCACCTGTATGTGTCCTCCCTTCTGTAGCACAACATAAGAAGTCGTTAATGTTACCCTTTTCTTTATCTGAGTTACAGACAGCTATTGAAAGATGCAACTTAAATTCAGCCCCAGGATATGATGAGATACACATCAAATGGTTGATTGAAACATCTGACATTTTTTGAGCTAAGCTCCTGGAAGTATGTAACAATGCATGGAGAGAAGGGAAATTTCCTACCCCCTGGAAAATTGCACTTATTTACCCAATCCTCAAACCTGGAAAACCACCAGAAGATCCTATATCTTACAGACCAATATCAGTTCTCCCCACAATGGGCAAACTATTTGAGCGAATGATTTTAAGGAGATTAGAATGGTTTGCAGAGGTAAATCAAATAATACCCCAATCTCAGACAGGTTTTAGAAAGAGTCATAGTGCAATGGACAACATAACTAGAATAGAAACAGATATGACAGATGCTTTACAGGAGGGCGAAGTTGGTATTGCTGTATTGTTTGATTGGACAGATGCATATGGGAATGTAAAACATAAAAAGTTACAAGAAATTATGCATAATAAAAATTTTCCAACTCTGGCAATCTCAATTATAATGAATTTATTATGTGATCATTCCTTTCAAGTACAGATTAATGAAATACTGTCTGTAAGAAAACAAGTTGAAGATGGTCTCCCACAAGGAACTGTCATAAGCCCTCTTTTATTTACACTATATATTTCTGAACTAAAACTTAGAAGCCAGTCAAAACATGGAGAATTTGCTGACAATCTCCTTGTATGGAACAGACATAAGAACATAACTTTACTCCAAAACATCATTCAGGAAGATATATATGATGTGTGCCTGTTTTCTAAAGCTTTTGGACTGCCCATTTCTATACCAAAAACATAAGCAATTGTGTTCCATAAATGACAAGTAACCCTTCCGAAACCCTTAAGGATAGAGGAGAGTGAGATAGTCTATGAGCTGTCAGTTTGGCTACTGGGCATGATTCTTGATTCTTGTTTAAAATGGCAACCATATTTAATGATGTTAAGAATGCAATTTTAAAATGGCTAACCATCCTCAAACAACTTGCTGGATCTAAATGGGGATCTTCACCCAAGTTGATTATTGACTTTTACAAAATCTATATTTGGTCTAAATTGGAATATGGCATACAATTTCTTACAAATATTCTGGTTACTTTGTTCAATACCCTTGAGACACTCCAAAATTCAGCCATCAGAATTGCTTTGGGGCTCCACAAACATACTGCAGTGGTTAAGCTCAAAGAACTTTCTGGACTACCTGCTCTGAAAGACAGGGCTACTATGCAGAGAAACTGCTACTTCACAAAAATACAAACATATGGCAAAATCCATGCAGTTTTTCCCTCCACTTTTGGAAATCCTGCTAAGCCCCAACACCTACCATCTTCTTTTAGCCAGTATCTAAAAGATTACCCAAATTGGAAAAATGAACAGGCGGATAGTTACCCTTTTCCAAAATCTCCACCATGGGAAGTGGTGGCTCCTGAATGTCATCTTCAGTTAGTTTCTAAAGACAAGTCTCATTATTGAGATCAGTATGTCTGTCAACTGTTTGCTAATAAGATATCTTCACACTTTCCTGAACATATTCTAGCTTTCACGGATGGTTCAGTAAAAGGATCAAGAGCAGGAGCAGGGGTGTGTATTCCTCATGTTTCCTTGAATATATCAGCAACTCTTCCATCCCACACTTCAATTCTGTCAGCAGAGTTATTTGCTAACAGGGTTATGGTCCAAATTATGAAAAAGACAATGGAAAACGAGCTAATTTAGTAATGAAGATCTACTGTGCAGAAGAGAGCAAGAGTGAGTAGGAAGAGCCATATTGGTACTGGCCGGCCTCTTGGCCTTAAACTGCTGGGGACAGGTAGCTCAAGTACTCGCACTTCCCACAAACCAAACAGAAGAGAAGAGAGGATGAAAAAGAAGGATTGCTAGTGCCATCTTGAAGTCAAAGGGGTGAAAGGACTGTATGCAGTCTGTATGCCCTCATACAATTTATGGAATGGAAGTAGTAATATAGCAGGATTTCTGTAAAAATCTTTCCACTATAGGAGGTTTAACAGTTTTAGAGGTTTCTTGCTCAAGAGGTGATCCACTTCTCTTACCATTTCTTTTTAGTACTTCACTAATCCCTTCAGCCTCCATGGGATTTATGACATTTATGATGTCCTCCTCTTCTTCTTGGGGGAGGGGAGGATAATCAACTGATAACCCTGAAAATCTATTATGGACACTCACTGAAGGTACAAATTGTAAATTCTGGGTTTGGGGGGTATGATATAAATGACCTTGATGGCTTGTATATGGCAGGGGTGCATAGTAAACTGTGTGGGGCCCTTGTGTTTCCTGATATGTTGACTGAGGGTATTGTAAGTGAAAATTTTTAGGTGGGTGATGGGGCTGTCCAAAGTATACTGGAAATGCATGGGTGTGAGGTGGTGAGTATGCTATGTGTGGAGGTGAGAATGATGTTTGTGGAGATGAGAATCCTATTTGTGCTGGTGTTGACCCTGTTTCGGTTATATGGTTTGTCTATTGTGGATGGCTAGTACCCAATGTGCTACTTCCCCCAGGGGGAACCCCCGTTAAAGGGTGGGAATTCATTAATAACCTGTAATCCAATTATTCTAAATGCTCTTACCCAGATTAAAGTTTTTACTACCAATAAATCTGAAAATAATCCTGGTCAAAATTTCATTTTTCAATTTTACCACGTTGGTCCGTTTTCGTCTGTATCTTTCCCTTAACCTGTTTCACAATAAATTGAGTTGCGTTCGAATCACATTCCAAGTTGACTGAAACCAGCATTCTGACGTATTTGTGATTCCGAGTTAACTTTTAGCGTTCGATTTGTAAAAGTTGACTGAAAGTTAATGAAAAGTTGACTTTTAACAACTTTTACATTTTGTACGTTCGTCTCAAGTTAACTCGGAAAGAGGGCAAAAGTTTCAATTATAGGTAATCATGGAGTATGTGTTCAGATGGATCCAGGATGAAGGCACCACTTTTGTGTACCAGTATGGTGAGTTATTGAGCCAGATTTTTGTTGTTGGGTAGGTTGCACTAAAATAGACTTAAAAATTATGTTATTACCCTAGTTAAAACTGGCTTTTTTCTTGTGTGGGTGGGTGGGTTTTTTTCTTTTACTGGGTGGGGGGATAGGTAGATAATAAAATGGTTAAGAAAAGACTTATAAAGTTATTGCAATATTAGTTAAAGTTACTGCAAAGCTAATTGAGCAATTATTTCAGAGCTGGGTATCCTAATACAATTTGTGTGGCCAGAAGTTTAATTGTTAGATTGCAAATTGTGATTTTCATTTGTCTTCTTTTAGTCATTCCATTCAAGATGCCTTGGATATTTTTTTTTTATTGTGATGGATTGTCTTAATGCTCTGAAAAGGTAAAATATTTCAATTGCATAGGATAGGTATTTTCCAGTAGGCTAATCAATTTAAAGTCCTAAATTAGCAAGGGAAGCGTTTAGTTCACTAAAAAATCACTTATATACAGTGATTTTTTAAAATCACTGTATAATTGGAGTTCTTTGAACTCCAATTATACAGCCCTGTTTTTGGCCCCCTTTAGCCTGTATCCAGTTCCTGATTGCCATCTAGTCCAAATTGCATTTTTTCTGTTACTCATTTCTTGTCAATATTGCTAAGGGGTCATACTTAAGCACTAGAGAAGTATGCAGCTCTGCTTTACTTTAGCACCAACCCTCCTAATATGGAAATCTAAGGCTGAAATTGCATATTTCCTATTGATTCTGCCAATGTATACCTCAACCATAGTACCTGATAATTGAAGCAACTGTGGCAAAACAAGAACTGGAAAAATAAGTAGGCTAAAAGGTGGCAAAATACATTTAAAATATATAATTTGGGCTATATATTAGCAAATTAGGCAGGTCGGGAGTAAATTTTTTGTTTTTTTCATATTTTGACTTAAAAATAAAGTGAATATACTACTTGATGCCTTTTTGTATGTTCTTTACAGATATAATTGATATAATTGCTTATGTATATATATATAATATAATAATATAAGATATATAATTGATATAATATACAGATATAATTGCTTATGGGTGTGTTCCAGCTGATGGTTTTTCAGTAACTGCAGTTACTGCATGGTAACTGCCCATTTTCAACTGCAGTAGAGCCAGTGGGAACGGCACAGTAACCTGACTAGCAGTAGCATCATTTTCAAATTAAATACACATGTTCAAATTTAAGGGATAGTTTAATGCTGATTAGTATAATTTTTTTTTAATTCCTGCTGTTTCAGAGCATTTAGAGAGGTTCTAAGCCAACCATGGGCATTTGGCTGTCACAAATGATTTTGCTCAAATGAGTTGGTGAAAAATAAATAGAAAATATAAATTTTCTCTTTTTTTATTATTTCAAGACTAGAATATCACAAAGCTGAGCATTCACATAGCTTGATTGTATTTTAAGCAAATACAATCCCTGATGGAGTTTTGTTGATACCTGTCTTAAATTGATTTGTCTAAATAAAATGGGCCTATAGCATTTATAGGACAGTAGTGGGGCAACTATAGCAATTTTTTTTTCAATTTTCTATTTTTTTTCAAATAATTATTGTTCTCTAGTCAAATTTGTGTTCCTTGCTAAGTGGTAGGCGCTTTGGGTTGGAACGCTTTGTCCAAGGCGTATAGGTTTAATTCCTGGCATTGCCAGTTTATTTGGTTTTGGATAGGGGTTGGTGATATGACTAACCTCAGCTAGAATTGGCCAAACTTTAAATGAGTACAGATGGAAATCTAGGGACAGTAAGGAGGAAGGGCATGCAAGAGCATAGGCTGGCTGGTCCTTAGCTTCCTATTGCACTACCTGGCTAAAGGACCACCAGGTCCTTTACTGGCCTACTGACTTAGCCATAGAAACTTTCTTTCAAACCCATTAAATATAAGTAGAAATGAAGAATACCAGTGTGATGGTCCTTCCATTTCCCTGAAATGTGGATGTATGGACAATTTTGTGGGTCATGAGAGATAGTTTGTGAATGTAATGGGGGTGAATGTTCTGCAAGATTTAAAAATTTATGACAGTTGCTCAGGTTGGCAACTGAACACAGAAGTATAATTTTGTTATTTGTTTTTCTTTGTGACTATTATGTGCTTATTTATTTATGTGCTTATGTGCTTATTTAATGTCAAGTATTATAAAGTTAATCTCCTTTATTTTGTTTTTAATTGCCATGGCCCTAGGGCTTAAATACAATAAAACCTACTTATATCCATTGATTTTCTTTAAATAGATAGGAGTTCTGTGTGTCCTAGCTTCAGTAAATTTAAATGTAATTGTGAGACCAGGGATTACAAAGTAGGTGAAAACTTGCAAATGGACCTCTGGTATCAATAAAAATTTGTAAGAAATGGATATCAATTTAAAGATTAAAAAAAAAAACTGTTAGAAAACAAAGAAGACTAATGAATAAACAAAAGTATCCCTTTACAACCATTTAATGAATTGTCACAAATATTGGTCACCCTTAAGATTGAAATGAACAAAGCTTCAATTATGAATCCATTTTCCTTTAAACAGACTGAAGGGACAAACCTCCAAGCTTTGACAAATTCAATCTCACTTTTGGGCAATCTCACCTTTCCTTTTCAAAGGAAACTTTCTTTGGATGTTTCCAATCCAACTAAAAACAACAGGGACAGCATCAGGTACAAGTGATCTTCTACTTAGCCTACATACCAAAGGGAAAAGCATGCATCTCTATACTATAATTTACCTCCAACCTGCCTAATGTGCAAATATATATCCAAAATTATGTAGTTCCAATGTATTCTGTCACCTGTTACCTTTCCTGCCATTCTTGCTTTGTTGCAATTGCTTCAATTAACAGGGAGTTAAAGGTTGAGGGATATATTGGCAGAATCAACAGGTAACATGTAACTTCAGCTATATATTTCTATATTAGGAGGGTTGGGGGTAAAGTAGAGCAGGACTGCATGTAAAATTATGTAAGCTATAATTATTGTGCAATTATAAAAATCAGTTTTCTTAACATATTTTTCTCTAGGCCTACAGGTCCTTTCTTTGGTTTATGCCACATCAAACATTGTATTCCCAGAGAAAAATAAGTAGCAACAAGCTATATATATATACAAGCACATATTATTTATCAATGAGGACTCTAGTGCTTATCTGTGACCCCTCAGTAATATTGACAAGAAATGAGCAACAGACAAAATGAAATTTAAATGGCTATCAGAAACTGGATACAGGCTTAAGGGGGGTAAAAAAAAACAGGGCTGTATAATTGAAGTTCAAAAATAGGTGGTGAGTTTTTAGTGGAATAAATACTTCCCTAGCAAATTTCAACTATAGGTCATGAAAGGAGATTAATGTGAAGCTTGATCATTTTTAAACAATAATATGCACATAAAGAAAGAGAGTATAGCCTAGAGGGTTGTATACTCAACCATGCAGCTTGCCAAGACAATTTTAAGCTCCCATTATAAACTATGCACTCATAGCAGCAAATAGCAGCTACATCAGGCTAAAGGACCAATTACTACAACTTATCTTGAGGTTTTTGTGCAAGTCAACATGGGATTTGTGTTTTATTTTGGTGAGAATAGAAAAAGCATAAAAGGCGTTTCTGACTTAAATTCCATACTTTACTCATTGTTAGACCTTTTGCCACTGTCAAAGAAGCAGTAAGCAAATTCAAGTGTTTTGGCTCCCTAGGTAGGCTAGTTTGCTTTATACAGGCATTTTAGCTAATATCTTACCTCATAATGGCAATTTTAAAAAGCATTTTTTTTTTGCTCCTGTATAATTAGAGCATATCTAAAATTTGAAGGATGTTTTTTACCAGACAGATAAAAGGTAAAATTCTAGTTGAGTTACTTCTTGCTATCTCAGAAAGAAGTTAGGTTAGGAAAATGAAACTTTCAGGGATGGGTCTATAGGCCAAAGTATATCCTGGGAAGGTATTTTAAAGTACCCACCTCCACTTCTTCTCCCTCTAGAGAGCCCTGAAATTTGACTCCGTGACAGGTCTGTACCTATTGAAATTTTGACAAAACAACATTTTACCTTAATTTTCAGGTACCATTTGCTTTTTCTCTGCCTTTAGTTCTGAAAATTCAATTCCTTTTATTTGAGTAGAATTCTGAGCCATATCAACATTTTTTTTTTCAAAATTTAGGAAATGTTTTTTCATATCTTTAAAACCTATAAATTGGGATTGAGCAAAGTTGTTAAGCTGAGAACAACTTTGTTGTACTTCATTTCAGCAGAAGATTTATTTTGTAAGGTTTCACTTTTATAACACAGATAGCCTATTTTTGAAGGTCATCAAGGGTCAGGGCCCTCTAGAGCAAGAATGAGTAGAGATATGTACTTTGAAATTCCTTCCCAGGACATACTTTAGCCTGTAGACCCATTCCTTAAAGTTTCATTTATCTAACCTATCCCCTTTCAGTGATATTTCAGAGAAAATTTCAGTGATATTTATATCACTCATATATTTCTCCTATTTTATATCACTTTATATTTCAGTGACATTTTTCAGAGAAAAATAATTCAAATTTTTTCTCAAAAGAAGCTTGATTTTTAAAAATAAATGTATGTTTAACAGAAAGCAACTGACATCATATGAAATCCAATAAAAAAAAATTCATGGAGAATAAATAATATCTGCCAAATATTTAACCTATAGTGAGGTGGTATAAAAGATTATTTCTAAATTTAGAAAACCCAGTGTTATGGCAACAACAGTATGGCAAGTCAACAGGAATCGTCTTTTCACAACTAAAGCCAGAGAAAAAGAAACTGATAACCCAAAATTTCAGGACCATTTAGAGGGAAAAGAAATGGAGGTAGGTACTTCAAAATACTTTCCTGGGACATACTTCAGCCTGCAGACACATCCCTGAAAGTTTCATTTTCCTAACCTAACCTCTTTCAAAGATAGTCAAAAGTAGCCAAAGTAAAATTTTGCCCCTACTTTATGTTAAAAATCCAGTTAAACAAAAATCTCAATGAATACAGACTATATAAATAGGGAAAACGGTAAAATTGGTGCAAACAGTATTACTGGCTTTCATATAAAGTGAATATACCACTTGATGCCTGTTTTAATGCTGTTTACATATATAATAATTGCTTTTACTGCAAATTCAGATTTAAACATTTTTTGGCCTCTTAAAAATGACCTAAATATGGGGTATAAAAAATCTGTAATAGATTAGAAACAAATTTGGGGTATATATTTGCACATCAGGGGGGGTGGGGGTAAAGCATAGCATATATTAAATAAGTAAACTAATCTTTGCTGTATTTTTTTTATGTGTTTGTGCACATTGAATTTTAATGAGAAGAGAAATCACCAGTGCAACAGCACAAACATAAAAAAAAATACACCAATGGTTAGTTTACGTATTTAATATATGCTATGCTTTACCCCCACCCCCTGATGTACAAATATATAGCCCAAATTTGTTTCTAAGCTATTACAGATTTGTAATAACCCCACATATAGGTCATTTTTAAGAGGTCAAAAAGTGCTTAAATCTGAATTTGTGGTAGAAGCAATTATTATATTTGTAAAGAGGATAAAAAAGGGCATGGAGTGGTATATTCACTTTATTTGAAAGCCAGTAATACTGTTTGCACCAATTTTACTGGGAAAAGAAGCCAATAATTTTTAGTTTTTAACTAACCTATAGGCTAATATAAAGTTACAAACCAACCTATAATTTTTAGTTTTTTCAACTAAAAATTATAGGTTGGTTTAGAAACTAGGCCTGTTAGATTTGGTAATATTAGAATAACTCACCAATGTGACAGCTGCCTTCCTGAGAATCAACGTTTTTAACAACATAAAAATTTTCTTCTCATTCCTTATTAAGCTTAGCCTATGCAAGATAGGCCTAGAACACCAAAAACCCTTTAAATCCTAAGGAATATGCATAAGATTACTTACAGGTCACTGAAAAGCTAAGATTATTTCCACTAGGCCTATTAACAATTTCCTTGTCTTTTCTTTAGACTAAACGATTTCATATTTCTAAATTTTTTGCCATTGAAGCGTTCGATTCGCAATTCTGTGTTGACTTTCTAGTTCAACTTTTTACTAAATAAAACGGCAGCAGAGAAAAAAGTCAACTTTTAAGTTGACTTTTTCGAGTCGATTCGAACGCAACTTTGAATTCTTAGCGCTATACTTCTAAAGTAAGGGTGCGTATGTTTACTTGTCCGATTACTAATCTGATTAATCCAAGCGTTTTTTGAGACACATATGACGTCAGAGGTTAGTCGGATTATCCCCACAAACGCTCAGGATTATTTGTCCGTGGGCTGGCACTTTATAACCCCCAAATAAAAAGATTGGGAGCGTGTCAGAAAGCTCAAGTATGCAGAATTAATTTGGCATTTGTCTGGAATTCTTCAAAGAATTCTCAGTTCGGACTACAATTTCATCTGTAATTATCGCAGGGTTATGACGTCAAAAACCCCACGAAAAAATTCTACGAAATTGCAGCATTTATCTGAGGTTTTTCAGAAGAAACCAAAGAAAGATAGTGGCGATCCATATCTAGGGTGTGTTCCAGCTGACGGTTTTTCAGTAACTGCGCGGTAACTGCCCATTTCTAACTGCAGTAGAGCCAGTGGGAACGGCACAGTAAGCTGACTAGCAGTAGCGTCATTTTCGAATTAAATGCACGTGTTTAAAAATTTAAGTGACAGTTTAATGCTGATTAGTATAATTTTTTTATTCCTTCTGTTTCAGAGTATTTAGAGAGGTTCTAAGCCAACCATGGGCATTTGGCTGTCACAAATGATTTGCTCAAATGAGCTGGGGAAAAATAAATAGATCATATACTTTTTCTCTTTTTTTATTATTTCAAGACTAGAATATCACAAAACTAAGCATTCAAATAGCTTGATTGTATCTTAAGCATGTACAATCCCAGGTGGAGTTTTGTTGATACCTGTCTTAAATTGATTTGTCTAAATAAAATGGGCCTATAGCATTTACAGGATAGTAGTGGGACAACTATAGCAAGTTTTTTTTTCAATATCCTACTTTTTTTAAATAATTATTGTTCTCTGGTCAAATTTGTGTTCCTTGCTAAGTGGTAGGCGCTCTGGGCTGGAATGCTTTGTCCAATGTGTACAGGTTTAATCCCTGGCATTGTCAGTTTATTTTGTTTTGGATAGGGGTTGGTGATATGACTAACCTCAGCTAGAATTGGCCTAACTTTAAATGAGTACAGATGGAAATCTAGGGACAGTAAGAAGGATGGGCATGCAAGAGCATAGGCTGGCTGATCCCTAGCTTCCTATTGCACTACCTGGCTAAAGGACCACCAGGTCCTTTACTGGCCTACTGACTTAGCCATAGAAAATTTCTTTCAAACCTATTAAATATAAGTAAAAATGAAGAATACCAGTATGATGGTCCTTCTATTTCCCTGAAATGTGGATGTATGGACAAGAGCGTGGGTCATGAGAGATAGCTTGTGAATTTAATTGGGGTGAATGTTCTTCAAGATTTAAAAAATGTATGACTGTTGCTCAGGTTGGCAACTGAACACAGAAGTATAATTTTGTTATTTGTTTTTCTTTCTGACTATCATGCTTATTTAATGTCCAGTATTTTAAAGTTAATCTTCTTTAATTTGTCTTAAATTGCCATGGCCCTAGGGCTTAAATACAATAAAACCTACTTATATCCATTGATTTTCTTTAAATAGATAGTAGCTCTATGTTTCCTAGCTTCAGCAAATTTAAATGTAATTGTGAGACCAGGGATTACAAAGTAGGTGAAAACTTGCAAATGAACCTCTGGTATCAATGAAAATTTGTAAGAAATGGATATCAATTTAAAGATTAAAAAAACTGTTAGAAAACAAAGAAGACAAATGGATAAACAAAAGTACCCTTTACAACCATTTAATGAATTTTCACAAATATAGGCCACCCTTAAGATTGAAATGAACAAAGCTTCAGTTATGAATCCATTTTCCTTTAAACAGACTGAAGGGGCAAACCTCCAAGCTTTGACAAATTCAATCTCACTTTTGGACATTCTCACCTTTCCTTTTCAAAGGAAACTTTCTTTGGATGTTTCCCATCCAACTAAAAACAACACGGACAGCATCAGGTACAAGTGACCTTCTACTTAGCCTACACACCAAAGGGAAAAGCATGCATCTCTATACCATAATTTACCTCCAACCTGCCTAATGTGCAAATATATAGCCAAAATTAAGTAGTTCCAATGTATTCTGTCACCTGTTACCTTTACCCCCATTCTTGCTTTGTTACAGTTGCTTCAATTAACAGGGAGTTAAAGGTTGGGGGATAGATTGGCAGAATCAATGGGAAACATGTAACTTCAGCAATATATATTTTTGAAGGTCATCAAAGATCAGGGCCCTCTAGAGCAAGAATGAGTATAGATGTGTACTTTGAAATACCTTCCCAGGACATACTTTAGCCTGTAGACCCATCCCTGAAAGTTTCATTTTCCTAACCTAGCCCCTTTCAGTGATAGCAAGAAGTCAATCAACTAGAATTTTACTGGATAAAATTACCATCCTTTGGAATAGACTCTGAATAGTCTACCCGAGCCTACTTCTTCAATAGGATTAAAGACAGTCTCAGAATAATGATTTGGCAGCCCATAAATCCTCAACTTATCTGTAATACTTCACCTAGGCCTGTTTACAGAGCCTAAAAGGAGTTAATGCTTAGAATGCTACCATGTTGTAATTTAATGGAGCCTCAATGTTACCTGGAAGAAGTCAATCCTTAGAATGATTCCAAATGGCAATTTAAGGTAATAATTATGCCTGGATATGCCAGAAAACATGGAAATCTTTAAATTAAATAATAAGTTTTTCATTGATTTAACCTACTTGCTATTAGATAGCCTACTACTCAGGGTGTCCTTTCATGTTGATCCCAAAATATGGTTATTTACTAATCTGGCTCAGATCCCCCTTTCTTTTGCAAAATAACTGTCCCACCTTCTTCCAAGTAAATAACTTGATATTCCATTACTTCATTCTTGTCCATATTTATTTTTTGTTGAATGAGATTTTTGTTGAAGAAGGTGAATTATGTACTTACTGCGCTAACCATTCTTTCCAAAGCAACAGCAACGCTTAAAGAAATTTATAATAAAAGTTCTTGTGATATTTACCCAGATTTATCAGCAGTCAGTTGAACCAATCTTATACCAAACCATCTTCTAGACAACACTATAGTGTTTTTTTGTGGATGGTGAAGTCCTCCCTTTGAAAGAGTGGCAGACAGTCTGGTTTTATATTATCAATTTTTCCCTTCTTTTTTTTTTGATTGTATTAAAGCTTATTCCAATAGGCAATGCATAGAACACCACCTAAAAAAATCCCCCCTGACCCTACCCCAAGTACCACTGAAAACATTCAACCCCTTGGCTGGTCAAGTCAACTTTCTCAAAGCTCACATGAGGGGTCATTGAATAATACAATGGTGGAAGTCGGGGCGTATGTCACAATACAGGATGAGACTGAAAATGAATTTCAAGAGGTCCTATCAAGAAACTCAAAAAAAAGGAAAAAGATTTCACCAATCAAAAATAATACCCCTTCCCATAATCCAACATTCCCCTCACAAAACCTTGGAATTTACTTAAAAATCACGCCAGATACCCCCTTTGAGATAAAAAAGGTAGCTCTTTTGAGGGTTGCAATCTTTAAAATGTTAAAATCAATGTTTTCATTAAACATTAACCGTGATGGATCTCTGCTAATAGCCCTTCAAGATTCTAAATCAGCAGACATATTACAGAATTCAAAATCTCTTCTTAACATACCAATAAAATCTGTTCTCTGGTCCCCAAACCAAAACCCAACTAAAATAGTAGTGTATAACATCCCTCCAGAAATTCCTATTCAGGATCTAAAAGAAGGACTCTCTGACAGAACTGGTAACCCAATCCCAGTAGCTGATGTAACCCAATTGGGTAAACCAGATGCCAATGGCCAAAAGTTAAGCAAGTCTTTCTTATTCACACTAAGAGAAGACAATAATAACCTGGATCAGATATTCCTATTTGGACAAAGAAAACCCCACAAGCCCTACAAGCCAAAACCTATCCAATGCCAAAAATGTCTAAGACTAGGACACACAAAAAACACATGCAGTGAAACATTACATGAATGCAATTCTTGTAAAAACTCCCACCCCACTGGAATGATAAATTGTAAAAACAATCAGCCAAAATGTATCAACTGCAATGGTCCCCACGATTCTACTAATAAAACTTTATGCCCTGTATATAAAGAACGAGCACTAACACTCCAAATAGCAACAGAAAAAAACATACCTTACCCTTTTGCAGCAATGGAAGCAAATGCAGCTCAATCACACCTGACCAAAAACTTTATGAAACCACCCAACCCTCTCACCCACAGACCAACCATTCTACCAAAAGCATCAAGCACCCCCAATAAGACTCCTTCCTCAAAGCAACCAAGCTCACATTCCTATAAGAGAGGTTCACCCTGGACAAACCTTCCAGCCTCTACAAGTAATGATAGAATATCAGAATGGCCACCTCTCCCGAGTAGAAATGAATCAGAAGTATTAACGGGTATTAATCAAATTATCAACAAAAAGCCAGATGAATATCCAAATGAATTAACACCTAACATGTGCCTATTTATACTAAATTCTAATGCAGTACAGTCAATGAACCTAAAACAACCACAAAAAGCAAAAATAATAAGCGAATTGGCAAAGTTGTACCTACCCAATCACATGCATATCCAAGCAAAAAAAGATCTTGCTCTGCTCCTAGCAAAGCTAAAGATTGATACACAGCAAAATGAAAATTAAAACAACAAAGCAGCATATTTCAATACTTCAGTGGAATGTAAGATCACTTTCAGAAAATAAGTTAAATGAACTTTTATCTTTTATGAATAAAAATTCCATTGATATTGCTTGCCTTCAAGAAACCCATCTGACTAATAACCAACAAACAAAGTTTCCAGGATATACTATCCTGAGAAAGGATAGGTCTTCTCAGAGAAAAGGAGGTGGCGTAGCTATAATTTTAAATAATAATATTAAATTTTGCGGTATTAATTTCCCAGATTTTTCAAATGATGTTGATGTTATTGGCATCAATGTTTGGATAAATAATACAAAAACATACATATTAAGTCTTTATAACCCCAATGGCCAGACTACAGATGCCATGGATTTTTTCACTTATATTACTAATTCTAATATGCTAAAAAACATAATCATCTGTGGGGATTTTAATGCCCACAGTCTTCTGTGGGGGGATAAGCCAGCAAATAAAGCTGGTAAGCTCATTGAAAGATTGATTTCAAATAATGCCGATTTAGCAATTGCTACCCCTCCTAATCTAAATACATATTTTAACCCCAAAAGTGGTAAATTTTCAACTATTGACCTACAAATTGTTTCAATAAATATACTAAATAAAATTTATATTAAGAAAATTGAAAATCTATGCACTGACCATTTTGCAATAGTATCCTCTTTAAATGAACCAGCCAACATCCTTCCACATATCCCTAAATATGTCAACACCAAAGCAAATTGGACCATGTTTAGAAATAAGCTTAATGAAGAAGTCCTAAGTTTAACCCAGAAATCTCATACCTCATTTGTAACTGCTGACACGTGTGCAGAAGCTATGACATCAATATTAACAAATGCAGCTAATCAAGCTATCCCCAGAACTTCACCTAGGAAAACCATCCCTAAACACACCCCTAAAGCATGGTGGACAAAAGATTGCCAAATTATGTGGAGAATAAAAAATGCAACTAGGAGAGCATACCTAAGAAAACCATCTCCTGACACATATTTAAGTAAATTACAAGCAGACGCTAACCTCAAGAGAACAATAACTAATGCCAAATATAATTATTGGAATAATTTTGCAAATAATCTTTCCAGAGAAACATCTGAGCCAAGAATACATAGACTTATAAGCAAAATCTGTGGGAAAAAAACATCCTCCAACCCTCTTATGTATGAACTAATACATGAGAATTCCCACTATGATAACGACACTGATAAGGCAAAATTATTTGCCTCCCTTTTCTCAAAAAAGCTAACATCAAAAAAACAAAATATCACCACACAAATCATGACAAATCCTATTTACCAGCCCCGACCAGGTTCAGAATATATAAACCATCCCTTCTCGATACATGAATTGAATAATGCAATTCAGCATATCAAGGCCAATGCTACAAGTAGCTATGATAATATACACCCTATATGGATAAAGAATCTTTCCCCTTTGTACAAACAGGAGCTCCTAAATTGCTATAACCATGCATGGGCTACATCCACATTCCCTAATATCTGGAAATGTTCATCTCTCATACCAATTTTAAAGAAAAATAAACCTAAACATGACCCTCAGTCATATAGACCCATAATGATTACCCCAGTGCTGGGAAAATTAATGGAGAAAATGATTTACCATCGGCTGCTTTGGTTTGTTGAGAAGAATAATCTGATACCTCATACTCAAACTGGCTTCAGGAAACACCACTCATCAACAGATGCTTTCATAGTGTTAACAAATGCAATAAATGAATCCCTATCAAAAAATAATGTCTTAACTGCTGCATTCCTAGATTTTGAAGGAGCTTATGATAATGTTGACCACCAGATTCTATTAGTTAAACTTACAAACCTTGGACTACCCCCCAAACTTGTATCCTTCATAAAATCCTTTATAGAAAACCGAAGTTTCATTGTTTGTGTAGGTTCAGCCTCTTCACCCAAAACTCCAATAACCAAAGGCCTTCCACAGGGTGCAGTCCTGAGCTGCCTCCTATTTTCACTTTTTCTGTGGGACATGAACCTCCCATATACCAATCTACAGTACGCTGACGATCTGGTATTATGGGCAACTGGCAATACCTTCGAGATTACGCATTCAAAGTTGCAAAATGCACTTTTCCAATTTGAAAAGTTCTCCCAAAAGTCCATTTTACCTACTGCACCCACAAAGTCAAAAATTATCCAATTCCACCATAAGCGAAATCATTATGACGCTAGGCTAACATTAAATGGAATACTTATCCCAGAGGACAATCAAATTAATTACCTAGGGCTCATACTTGACCAAAAACTAAATTTCCACCTCCACATCACAAACACAATAAAAAAGTGCTATAGAAAAACAAGAATAATTAAAAGGCTACTAGCCACACCTTGGGGCTGTAATGAGAAAACACTAATCCAATTTTATAAATCATATATAAGACCCCATATTGATTATGGCCTCATAGTGTATGGTGCTTGTGCTAAGACCCACATGCAAAAAATCGAAACGACACAAAATGATATAATTCGTCTTATATTTGGTCTTAGGAAACCAACAAAAACTAAGTTTCTGCTTACTGAGAGTGGACTATCACCAATAAATGAAAGAAGAAGATCTCTACTAATTAAGTACCTTACAAAAATTGAAGCCAATGATTCTCATACCCTGCATAACTGGTTAAGAAATCCATATATGTTTAGAGGCGTTGCAAATGAATATGCAAATATCCAGAAGAAGTTCCCAGTGCCAGTAAAATCTATTGCACCCACAATCCCCCAAACCCCCCCTTGGAGTTGGTCAACCCCCATAATAAAGACTGACTTCTCAAAGTGGACCAAAGAACTTACCCCCATTTCTTTTATTCAGAAAAAATTTGCCGAACTAAATAATGTTGCTTATAAAAACTATTTCCAAATTTTTGTAGATGGGTCCAAAATGAATGAGAAAGTGGCAAGCGGAGCTTTCTTCCCAACCCATAATATCGCTTTAGGAGAGAGATTACAAGATAATTCATCTGTAATGTCTGCCGAGCTAAACGCCATAATCATGGCACTAGATTTCCTCATGGTTAATGAATATATGAAAGTTAATATTAAAAATATTATAATATATTCTGATTCTTTGTCAAGCCTAGAGCTTCTTTCGTCAGCTTCTCAAAATAAGATGGATATTGACACATTTCTTTGTCTTAGGATTATTGATATTTTTGCTTCAAAAGGTATTTTAACTCATATACAGTATATTCCAAGCCACTCAGGTATAATAGGTAACCATAAGGCAGATGAAATAGCCAAAAATGCTTTAAATATTGACCAGCCAAGTGGGAGACCAATCCCCATTAGAGATATTTACCGCTGGAGATTCACAGAGGTACTGATAATTAATAAGAATCCTACCCCATCACCTTTCCCAAGTAAGCACCTTTCCAAGATTTATCATAGGATTCGGTCAGGTTCAAATGGGCTAAATTTTCAGGCATTTTCATATCAGATTCCTAATTCAAGTGGCGAAGTTCCCTCGTCCCCCCTTTGCAGGTCATGTAATCTTAAGAATGAAACAATAGATCACTGCCTATTTGAATGTAATATGCTGACGTCTGCACAGTATACCCTGCGACGTAAAATAGTAGAATGCTTCAAACACCACAAAATTCCACCAACAGCCAAGAGTCTTGCTGACCATACTCTCCCGCAGAGCACAGAGATCAATATATACTCTCTTATAATTCAACTGATTGATTATGAGATTATCTCTAAGCAGAGTGATAGCTGATCAGTAGTTTTTTGATAGTTGTTTAATAGAGTGATTGTTAATATTCTAGTTGAGTGACTTCTTGTTATCTCAGAAAGGGGTAAGGTTACAAAAATGAAATTTTCAGGGGTGGATCTACAGTTTAAAGTATATCCTGGGAAGGAATTCTAGAGTACCCACCTCAACTCCTTCTCCCTCTAGAGAGCCCCAAAATTTGCCTACATGACACCTTTGACAAGTTTAATAGGTTTGTCAAAATTGAAAATTTGACAAAACAACATTTTATCTTAAGTTTTAGTTATCAGCTGCTTTTTCTCTGCCTTTAGTTCTGAAAATGCAATTCCTGTTATGAGTAGAATTCTGATCCATATCAATGTTTTTTTTTCAAAATTTAGGAAATGTATTGGCATATCTTTAAAACCCTATAAATTTTGATTGAGCAAAGTTGTGAAGCTGAAAACAATTTTGTTGTTCTTCATTCAACAGAAGATCTATTTTGCAAAATTTCACTTTTATAACACATATTTTGAAAGTCATCAAAGGTCAGGGCCCTCTAGAGGGAGAAGGAGTAGAGGTAGGTACCTCAAAGTACCTTCCCAGGACATACTTTAGCCTGTAGATGCATCCCTGAAAGTTTCATTTTCCTAACATAACCCCTTTCTGAGATAGCAAGAAGTCAATCAACTAGAATTTTACCAAATGATTTTCTTTCAAATAAAATTGATCTACCTGAAATAGGGTGATAATCCTGTCTTCAAGCAATCATCACATTAAAGTTGCAAACCCATTGTTAACATCACAATGCAAATAAGCTGAAATAGCAGTATAATTGACTAACTATCAGTGCAGGATTAGCATTTTAACCATGGTCTGGCTCCTTTAGAATTATGTTTGAGTAACCTGATGTGAGCTACCTCTTCTAAT
Organism: Artemia franciscana; assembly: GCF_032884065.1. Classification (NCBI taxonomy): domain Eukaryota; kingdom Metazoa; phylum Arthropoda; class Branchiopoda; order Anostraca; family Artemiidae; genus Artemia; species Artemia franciscana. The sequence goes on from NC_088882.1 coordinate 3,070,419, forward strand.
CAGTATAGGGCTTTAAAATAATTTCCCAGGGATCAAAAATATGGTAGCTTTTCCTTTAACTACATATCTTTAACTATATTGTGTATCAGACACACATTTATTTTTAAGCTTTTTGATCTATAGGATTTTTTTTTTTAAACTTGGTCAACTATCAGAGACAGCACCTTACTTATTCTTGAAATTATACTAAACAAATCTGATAAATTCTAGTAGGATCCAATTTGGTGATATTTTGCTATGTACATTTATTCTATCTTTCATTTAAATTTGATACTCCTTTCACTAACTTCAGCAAATCAACAAAAAATTCTACTTTTTGTGTATAGAACCTCCTCTTCTTCCCTGTTTGACCCAAGGTCAATGAAAAAAACTTTAAAAGCCTTAGCCTTTTTGACATAGGGTCATAGTCTCAGAATCTCAATCAAACAGATGGATGGACAAATAGATATTGCAATGTCTGTGCTATCTATAGTTAACACATTTGATCCCAGAAAAGATTCAACAAATTTTATCATTGTCACATCAAATTTAGCATGCTGATGAACCTGATATTTGCTTTGTAGTGTACTTTTTCAAACACTGTTTATCAAAAATAAAAAGTCTTTTATTTTTGCTGTTTGTGATTTTACAGAATGTTATATTTGAGTGTGGGTGTGTGCTAGGATTAACAATGCTTATGACAGCAAAGGTCCTTCCATTTGTGGCTCAACAGAGTATTGAATCTCCGAACCTGAACTCCTGAGTCAACTGTCATATTTGAGATATGTGAAAAAATGTATTTAATTTTTTTTTGGCTCCTAAAGGTGTGGTTGAAAATAGTCAGAGCTTTGGGGTGTGAATCCCCTTATTTATCCTGTTGGAAGGAGGCTAGTACTGTACTTGTAATTTTCATAGTTTCTTGTTAATCTTATAATCTGAATTTTCTGGTTTCTTTACCACTTCAATGGTATTCTGTGAACCTGTTCTTGTTCTTTGTAATATGCCTTTACCATATTTGGGATATACCTGTAGGCTTCTCTTTTATACTCTACAACAGCATCCTTATTTGGATCAGGTTGCATGTAGCTTTTTCTAAATGTTGTCAATTCTCTTAAGTCACTTATACCTGATGCTTTCCCTACTTTTTTTAGTTGGTCAAAAAAGTCCAAATAAAGTTCCCATTGATAAGAGCCCAAAAGTGAGATTGAATTTGGCAAAGCTTGGAGGTTTGCCCCTTCAGTCTGTTGAAAGAAAACAGATTCTTAATTGAAGCTTTGTTCATTTCAATCTTAAGAGTGACCTACATTTGTGACAATTCATTAAAGGGTTGTAAAGTGATACTTTTATTTATTCATTTGTCTTGTTTGAATTCTAAATGATTGTTTTTTAATCTTCAAATTGATATACATTCCTTACAAATTAATTAGTTGCACCACAGTTCCATTTGCAAGTTTTGAACTACTTTGTAACCCTTGGTCTCAAAATTCCATATAAATTTATTGAAGCTAGGGAACATAGAACTTACGTCTGTTTGAAGAAAATGGATGGATGTAAGTTGGTTTAATTACACTTAAGTCCTAGGGCCATTGCAATTAAAACAAAACAACAAAGGTTAACTATAACAACAAAGGTTTAGGATCTACCACCTTATCTTGCTGGCAAATGCAATTTAAGGTAATTTTAAGGTAAAAAAATACTTGACATTACATAAGTATAGCAGTCACAAAGAAAAACCATTCACAAAATTTTACTTTTGTGCTCAGTTGCCAACCTGAACAATTGCCCTAAATTTTTAAAACCTGCAAAACATTCACCAGCCATCTCTCATGACCCACACTCTTGTCTATAAATCAACAATTCATTGAAAAGGAACAACTACCCTACTGGTATTTCTTCATTTGTACTTATGTTTGATATGTTTAAAAGAAAGCTTGTATGGCTAAGTCAGTAGGCCAGTAAAGGACCAGGTGGCCCTTTAGCCAGGAAGTACAATAGGAAGCTAGGGGCCAGCCATCCTATGCTTTTGGATGCCCTTTCTGCTCCACATTTCTTTAGGTAACCTTTTAAAGTTGGGCCAATTCTAGCTGAGCTAACAGAGTCACATCACTGATCCCTGTCACAAAACCAAATAAACTGGTAATGCCAATAATTAAACCTGTGCCCTTTGGACAAAGGATTCTCAAGCTAGAGAGCAAGCCACATAGGAAGGAACACAAATGTGACCACAGAAAATTGTTTGAAAAAAGAAAATATTGAAAAAAAAACTCGTCATAGTTGCTGCCCATAAACAATATGCATTTTATTTAGACAAATTAAATTTAAGACAGGTATCAACAAAACTCCATCAGGAATTGTATTTACTTAAGATACAATAAGCAATATGAAAGCTTAGTTTTGTGATAATCTAGTCTTGAAATAATACAATATAAGAAAAATTATATTTTCTATTTTTTTTTTCACAAGCTCATTTGAGACTGCAATATGCCCATGGTGTACTTATAATCTCTAAAATGCTTTAAACAGAAGGAATTGTAAAGATGATTGTTCTGATCAGTAAGAAAAATATTAACATAGCTCTCTAAACTTGGCACATTTTAAGCATTCTATTTGTTTTCCACAAGCTCATTTGAGACTGCAATATGCCCATGGTGCACTTATAATCTTTCTAAAATGCTTTAAACAGAAGGAATTGTAAAGACAATTGTTCTGATCTGCAAGAAAAATATTAACATAACTCTCTAAACTTGGCACTTTTTAGCAAAGCAAATGTAAAACAAAAGAATTCAGCTAAAAGGTGGTAAAATATATGACAAAGCTAATTGGTCTAAATAATCAAGGCTTATGAACACAACTGCCTTCTAATCTCAATTCTTTGTGTTTCTGATTCTTAGCAGGAGCTTGGTAATGGAAAATATCAGTTCTATTAGCCTACTAGATATGGTCTAGATGGTTCTGGAGAAATTTACATTTTATTTTCTCTAGAGATATATTTAATGCATAAGTGGATATGCATTATGTTACAAATCTAATGATCACCCAATTTGTATGACCACTAGATTTCAAGGGCCAGAGAAAATTCAATCCTTGAATCTAGTGATGACCTTTGATCTTGATTGCCATCATAAGAAAGTCATGGGCCTTACTTATTATTAGGCATAGGCCTACCAAAGACTATGGTGAATGCTAGATATACCCAGTGTCTGACCTAAGCTATCCAAAATCAAAGTCTTGACAATTGTGCATGCATTATCTGTAAGAGAAAAAATTGCTCCTCCATCAGACAGAGCAAAAGAATGTACAGTACTTTAATTTGCAGTAGTAGCAAAGTGATCAGGAGCTACATGGAAGCTGTTTTCAATGTTGATGGTTGATTTCTGTTTCTTCCCCTACTACTGAAATTGGTGTTGAGTAGGGATTTGAGCTTCAAAGAACAAATGACGAAAACAGCTTTCGGACTGAGTATTTAGAATTAACCCTGCATCTGGATGCAGCATTCTTTGTGAAATAAGCTTTCGGACACGGTCTTTGGTAGACCGTGACGGTCTATTTGAGGATTGTGACGTCAATGCTATATCTTTTTTTAAATGGATAAACATGTGAAATCGTTATGTCTAGAGAAAAGACAAGGAAACTGTAAATAATAGAAATAATCTTAGCTTTTCAGTGACCTGTAAGTAATATTATGCATATTCCTTAGTATCTAAAGGGTTTTTGGTGTTCTAGGCCTGTCTTGCATAGGCTAAGCTTCATAAGGAGTCAGAAGAAAAGTTTTTTTGTTATTAAAAAGGTTGATTCTTAGGGAGGCAGCTATCACATTGGTGAGTTAGTCAAATGTTATTATATCAAACAGGCCTAGTTTCTAAACCATCCTATAATTATTAGTTGGAAAAAATTTAGAATGATTAGGCCAATACCTATAGCCTTTTATATAGTCTATATTTGTTGAGATTGCTATTTAAACTGGATTTTTAAGATACAGTAGGGGTAAAATTTTACTTTAGCTACTTTTGGCTAGCTTTGAAAGAGGTTAGGCTAGGAAAATGAAACTTTCAGGAATGTGTCTACAGGCTAAAGTATGTCCCAGGAAGGTATTTTGAAGTACCTACTTCTACTTCTTTTCCCTCTAAAGAGTCCTGAAATTGTTGGGTGCCTTATTTTTTGGTTATCAGTTTCTTTTTCTCTGGCCTTAGTTCTTAATTATTCTGGCCTTAGACAACTCTTGTTGATTGAGCAGAACTTTAAGCCATAACACTGTTTTTTCTAATTCTAGAAATAATCTTTTATGCCACCTCATTATAGGTTAAATATATGGCTTATATTATTTATTCTCCATGAATTTTTGTTTTATTTGATTTCATTGATGTCAGTTGCTTTCTGTTAAAAATACATTTATTTTTTTTTACATCAAGCTTCTTCTTTTGTGAAAAAATTTGAACTGTTTTTCTTTTTATATATTGTATAAAATGTAAAGGAATACCTGGCCCTTCATTTCACAGATTCAACTGAAAGTATTTGAGGCATCTTACATCAAAATTCATTTGACACATTTTAATGTTTTTTTTTTTAGATGACATAGGACACCATTAAAGTTTTGCATTTGCTTTGCTAAAAATTGTCTTAAAAAGTGCCAAGTTTAGAGAGTTATGTTAATATTTTTCTGGCTGATGAGTATGCATCAGCACTGTTTCTGTTTTCTGTTTTTGTTTCTGTTTTTTCTTGCCTGTTTCTGTTTCTGTTTTTACAAAAAACAGAACAGAAAACAGAAACAGGCTACCTGTTTTTGTTTTAGCTGTTTCTGTTTCTGTTCTGTTTTTTTTTCATCTGTTTTTTTCCGTTTCTGTGTTTTTTTTTATCTGTTTTCTGTTTTTTTTTTTCAAATGCTGCGCTATCTAGCGGGCATGATACCAAAACGCATGATACCTACCTGTGCCTACCGTACCGAAATGCAAATCTAGCGGGCATGATACCATGATACTGTTGATTTTTGAATTTAAACAAAAAGGGAATAGTTGTGGGAAAAGTCAAAGTCATGGCTAATTGTAGAAAAAAGCTAAGACAGATTGTCCAATTAAGTGGGCAACCCAGTCAAGGTTAATTTTACCCCTTTGATTGCCGTTGTGACTGTCTCCCATTTATGCTACACCTCTCCGTGCATGCATGTCCTTTGACAATGCCAAAATAGAGTCAACCCGTTCACTACGGGTTGACTACTTGAAACTTTTCCTCTCATGCATGTCACTCCACAATGCTCAACTAGAGTCAACCTCTCATGCTAATTCACGGTGGGGTAAATCTGAGCGAAAGAGAGAGAAGCTTGAATGCTATACAGTGGACATGGGCTAGATGGGAACCCCATATGACAATGTCTCTACTGTTGGTATATGTGTAGCGGATGGCTATTACCGCTTGAGCAACGGTCTAACCATTGACGGCTTTAAGGATTCGTGCTTTAAGCAGCAAACATGGGCTCAATGAAATCCCATATAAAAGAGGAATATAGCATTGGTATTTACTTAGAGCAATGGGTTACCGCTAGAACAGCAGTCCAACAAGCCATGGCTTGAAGGCATCCGTACTTTAAGCAGTGAACCTAGACACCTTGGTATGTGTGGAGTGGAGGGTTATTACCACTTGAGCAATGGTCTAACCATAGAGCATTATAGAGCGTTGGTATTTGCTTAGAGCAATGGGTTACCGCTATAGCAACAGTTTAAATAGCCTCTAACTTAAGCGGTGGACATAAGCTAGATGGGATGACTCTGTGTCTGTCTGGTATATATTAGCAAGCAGCAGTCTAAGTAGCCTCGGCTTGAAAGCATCTGTGTTTTAAGCGGTGAATATAGTGTTTGTATATGCTTTGAGCAATGGTTTACCGCTAAAGCAACGGTCTAAGAGCAATTAGGGTAAATTGTCAATTATAAATGACATTTAAGCTTGAAAGGAATATAGCGTTGGTATCACCCGATTGGACACATTTTATGACAAATTTCGCCCACCCCCCCCCCCCCTAAAAATATGCTAGTGTGTTGAATTACACGAAGTTGCTCATCTTTTGTATGTGACTACAAGGATTTAACAAGAAGATGTTTTCTTTCCTATTAGAAATAGAAGAAGTAAGGAAAAAATTGGAAAAACAGCTGTTAAAACAGCTGTTTTTTTTATAAAAACAGCTGTTTTCTGTTTTTTCGAAAAACAGAATAGATTACAGAAACAGGCTACCTGTTTTTGTTTGACCTGTTTCTGTTCTGTTTTTTTTCTAACTGTTTTTTTCTGTTTTTCTCAAAAACAGAAACAGTGCTGATGCTTACTGATGAGTATAATTTTTTTTAAATTCCTTCTGTTTAAAGAATTTTAGAGAGATTCTGAGCCAACCGTGGGTATATTGTTGTTACAAATAATTTTTCTCAAATGGGCTTGTGGAAAACAAGTGGAACATATAATTTCTCTTTTTTTATTATTTCAAAACCAGAATATCACAAAACTAAACATTAATATTGCTGATTGTACTTTAAGTAAATACAATCCCTGATGGAGTTTTGTTGATACCTGTTTAACAATTTATTTGTCTTAATGAAATACATATTGTTTGTGGGACAGCAATGAGCAACTATGACTTGAGTTATTATTTTTTTTTTCAATATTTTCTTTTTTCCAAATAATTTTTGTTCTCTGGTGACATTTGTGTTCCTTCCTAAGTGGCTGGCACTCTAGGTTGAGAATCCTTTATCCAAAGGGCACAGGTTTAATTTCTGGCATTAGCAGTTTATTTGGTTTGGGACGAAGGTCAGTGATGTAACTCTGTAAGTTCAGCCAGAATTGGCCCAAACTTAACAGGTTACCTAGAGAAATCTGGGGTCAGTAAGCAGGAAGGACATGCAAAAGCATAGGATGACTGGCCCCTAGCTTCCTATTGCACTTCCTGTCTAAAGGATTACCTGGTCCTTTACTAGGCTTCTGACTTAGCCATAGGAGCTTTCTTTTAAACCCATTAAATATAAGTACAAAGGAAGAAATGTCAGTAAGGTGGTCCTTCCTTTGCAATGAATTTTTGATGTACAGACAACAGTGTAGGTTATAAGAATTGGCTGGTGAATGTTTTGCAAGGTTTAAAAATTTAGGGCAATTGCTCAGGTTGGCAACTGAGCCCAAAAGTAAAATTTTGTGAATGGTTTTTCTTTGTGAATGTTATATTTATGTCATGTCCAGAATTTTAAAGTTAATCTTCATTGTTTTTTTTTAATTTCCATGGCCCTAGGACTTTAGTGTATTAAAACCTACCAGTTCCAGTTCCAAAAATTATAGGGAGGTATATGGACTAACAACAAGTCCTTTCATCTCTTTGACTTCTTCCTCAGAAAAACTAGCTACTGGAAGCGCTATTCTGCTCCAGTCTGCGAACAATGGATATATACGATTATGAACAATAATAAACTGTTATTGATTGTGGGAAGTGCGAGTACCTGAGCTACCTGTCCCCAGCAGTTTAAGGCACTAGGCCGGCCGGTACCAATACGGCTCTTCCTACTCATTCCCGCTCTCTTCTGCACAATCAAAAACTATGGATAAATTGCGTCCCATTAAAAATTGACTTTTTCAAGCTTTAATCCTTATTAAACAATATTTCTCTTCTTTAAGGTATCAATTGCTGCCTTAAATATCTTACGATCAATTTCCCATGGCAGGTTAGAATCCAGGATAGCTGTATAAGTATTTGGAATCTTAGCCAAGGAGCAGAAACGCTTAAGAGCAACAGTCTCCTCACTCTGAGCCTGGCAATCAAATAAAATATGCTGGATTGTTTCCTCTGTTGAAAAGCAGATTCGGCATAAAGGGGAATGATGTAGCTTCCAATTAAATAACAAGCTATTTAGAAGTAGGGCACCTGATTTCAGTCGGTAATATAGCACTGTATTTAATCTTGTATGAAATGGAGATAACATTAGTGTACTGTGATTAACTTTGGATCTTTGCCTGATAATATCTCGTGAATTGAGGTCAGAGGAAGGACTAGGAGATAACATGGAAGCCTTTGCTGCTAGAGAATCAGCCATATCATTATATTTTATACCTTTATGACTAGGAACATGTTGAAAATAAACTTCATTTTCCTTGATCTTAAGATTAAGAAGCTGTCTTCTAATATTATATAAATCTTTGTCATTAGCAATTCTATTAATATTTTGGATCAGTAGTAATGCTGATTTAGAGTCAGAGAGACAGAGTATATTTTCAGATTCAATGTTATAATTTATAAGAGCATCCAAGGCCAGGCGGATGGCACATAATTCAGCAGACAGGATAGAAGATCCCAATGGGAGAGGAGAATAAATATTCAAATTCAGGGATGGGATACATGCTCCTGCTCCAGCTCTTTCCCTCTGGACGGATCCATCAGTATATATTTTTCTATAGTTGGGGTAAGCCTTTGAGATGTGTTCAGCCAAAATAGTCTGGATCTCATAATTAGGAATCAAATCTTTACTAATAGAGATAAGTTCTACTTGACAGCTTGGAGGACTCATTTCCCAAGGGGGGGACTCAGTAAAGGGATATGCATGAAGCGAATGTTGATTCCAGTTTGGGACCTCCAGTTGAAACTGATTCCATGATGAATGGGCATTGGGACAGGCTGACTTCTCAGCAAAGGTATGTGCATATACAGCATGCTTGGCTCCATAAGCCTGGATTTGCGAGAAATACTTTATCCTTAGACTAGATGCTCTTTCACTTAGGGACACCAATCCCGACAGTGTTCTTAACTTTGACAGAGGAGTGTGCTTATGCACACCCAAAGCTATTCGAATAGCAGAATTTTGTAAAGATTCAAGGATTTTGAATGAGGATGGGGACGAGCTGAAAATATTTGAATCCCATATTCTATATTTGAACGAATATATAATTTGTAAAAATCCAAAATAATCTTTGGGTGACATCCCCACTTACTTCCAGCAAGTCTTTTTAGAATACAAAGTCTCTGAATAATCAGAGATTTCAAAGAATTAATATGTTCATGCCACTGCATTTTAGAATCCATTAATAAACCAAGTAACTTCACTGAATTGCAATATGGGATCTCCCTTGAGAAAATTGTCAGTGGATTAGGAGGATCTAGAGTACCATTAGTAAATATAATGGCTTCAGTTTTACTGATTGATATTGGGAAGCCAAATGCTAAAGAGAATCTCTGGACTAGACTTATATCATGTTGAATAAGGCTTTGAAGAAGGCTAATATCCCTTCCTGACTTCCAAATGATCCAATCATCTGCATAAAGGCCAAATGATGCATGAGATACTTGAAATTCAGAAACATACAAGTTGAATAGAAGAGGACTCAATATTGCACCTTGAGGAAGTCCTCTCGCAATGGGGCATTGCTCACTTCTAGACTGATTTACTTGAACGTAAAAATATCTATCAGTTAGAAAAGACTTTATAAAACTTATAAAAGGATACGGGAAGTCAAGATTTATTAGGATTTCCAATAATTTATTGTGGACTACATTTCCATAGGCATTCGACCAGTCAAACAGAACAGCCATTGTGACATGTCTTTTTTTGAGGGAGTTACAAACATCAGTTTCTAGCCGGGTAATGTTATCTAAAGAGCTATGTCCTTTTCTGAAACCTGTTTGTTCACTAGGAAAGAGATTGTTGACTTCAGAAAACCACTCAATTCTTGATAAGACAAGCCTTTCCAGAACTTTACTAAAGGAAGGTAATACTGATATAGGACGGTAAGACTTGAGATCATTAGATGAATAAGAAGGTTTTTTAAGCTGGGAATACCTGAGCAATTTTCCAGGCATCTGGGAACTTTTGACTTGACCAAATAAGATTATAAAGACTTAAGAGGGCTGTATGAAACACCTTTGGGGACTCAAGAATCCACTTCATATAAATACCGTCATAACCTGGGGAAGACTTGATGTTAAGAGAATTAAGTGCTACACAAAATTCATCTTGGGAAAAAGGTTTCATCAGAGTACCCTTATAAGAACAGGTAAGAGGGAGATTACAAAAAGGAGGTCGGCTGGGATGAAAATCTGAGCAATCGTTTTTAAAAACATTGGTAAACAGATCTGCCTTCTTTTTATCTGATACAATTGGATATCCATCCTGAATGATATCATATCTACGGTCATCATTAGGCTGCTTTCCACTATTTAGTTGGCTAATGAAATTATGGACCTTTGAAATTGGGGTTCTAAAACTGATACTTGAGCTGAAATTCAGCCATGTACTCTGTTTAGCTCTCCTACAAATTAGTTTCACCTTAGCACATGACTGCTTATAAAAGATTGCTGTTGACTGAGATGGGTGCTTTTGAAACATTTTACGAGCCTTTCTTTTTGCCAGAACTGCAACCCTACACTCATCATTCCACCAATTCTTGGGTCTTTTGGAGCCATTGTAAAAACGTACCCTAGTCATTGGAATTGCCGATTTAGCTGACTCCAGCAGGATTGATCTCAAATTAGACTCAATGGCATTAATATCATAATTAGGAGAAACAAAGGAAAAATCTACTTCATTTAATATCTCACAAAAAAGGGACCAATTACCTTTGGAGTTGATAAATGTAGGGACGTAGGGTTTGGGAGTGTAGCATAAATCTTGAAATGATGTAAGAATTACACAATGATCAGACTGGAGAGACGACACCTTTACCATCTGAACTAAATCATAATATGAAGAAGGACCTAGAAGCAAATCTATAGTTGAGAAAGAGTTAGAAGAAATATTATACCTGGTCTGAAAGTCAAATGGAGTGAAAATCAAGGTGTCAGGAAAATTGGACAATATGTACTCTATTCCTCTTCCTGCTTTGTTGCTACCTGCTGATTGTTCCCAGAGAGGACTGTGGGCATTAAAATCACCAAAAATAAAGGTATTATTACCTGATAATTCTGTTTCCAAGATACTTTGGATATCCTTACTCCCACATGGATTATAAAAGGATTTTATGGCAAGATGGTTACCATTAGCTAAGGTAATTAATATGCCTAC
>NC_088882.1:3081506-3163122 GCF_032884065.1 Artemia franciscana
ATTTAGAGTCAGAGAGACAGAGTATATTTTCAGATTCAATGTTATAATTTATAAGAGCATCCAAGGCCAGGCGGATGGCACATAATTCAGCAGACAGGATAGAAGATCCCAATGGGAGAGGAGAATAAATATTCAAATTCAGGGATGGGATACATGCTCCTGCTCCAGCTCTTTCCCTCTGGACGGATCCATCAGTATATATTTTTCTATAGTTGGGGTAAGCCTTTGAGATGTGTTCAGCCAAAATAGTCTGGATCTCATAATTAGGAATCAAATCTTTACTAATATAGATAAGTTCTACTTGACAGCTTGGAGGACTCATTTCCCAAGGGGGGGACTCAGTAAAGGGATATGCATGAAGCGAATGTTGATTCCAGTTTGGGACCTCCAGTTGAAACTGATTCCATGATGAATGGGCATTGGGACAGGCTGACTTCTCAGTAAAGGTATGTGCATATACAGCATGCTTGGCTCGATAAGCCTGGATTTGCGAGAAATACTTTATTCTTAGACTAGATGCTCTTTCACTTAGGGACACCAATCCCGACAGTGTTCTTAACTTTGACAGAGGAGTATGCTTATGTACACCCAAAGCTATTCGAATAGCAGAATTTTGTAAAGATTCAAGGATTTTGAATGAGGATGGGGGACGAGCTGAAATATTTGAATCCCATATTCTATATTTGAACGAATATATAATTTGTAAAAATCCAAAATAATCTTTGGGTGACATCCCCACTTACTTCCAGCAAATCTTTTTAGAATACAAAGTCTCTGAATAATCAGAGATTTCAAAGAATTAATATGTTCATGCCACTGCATTTTAGAATCCATTAATAAACCAAGTAACTTCACTGAATTGCAATATGGGATCTCCCTTGAGAAAATTGTCAGTGGATTAGGAGGATCTAGAGTACCATTAGGAAATATAATGGCTTTAGTTTTACTGATTGATATTGGGAAGCCAATGCTAAGAGAATCTCTGGACTAGACTTATATCATGTTGAATAAGGCTTTGAAGAAGGCTAATATCCCTTCCTGACTTCCAAATGATCAAATTATCTGCATAAAGGCCAAATGATGCATGAGATACTTGAAATTCAGAAACATACAAGTTGAATAGAAGAGGACTCAATATTGCACCTTGAGGAAGTCCTCTCGTAATGGGGCATTGCTCACTTCTAGACTGATTTACTTGAACGTAAAAATATCTATCAGTTAGAAAAGACTTTATAAAACTTATAAAAGGATACGGGAAGTCAAGATTATTAGGATTTCCAATAATTTATTGTGGACTACATTTCCATAGGCATTCGACCAGTCAAACAGAACAGCCATTGTGACATGTCTTTTTTGAGGGAGTTACAAACATCAGTTTCTAGCCGGGTAATGTTATCTAAAGAGCTATGTCCTTTTCTGAAACCTGTTTGTTCACTAGGAAAGAGATTGTTGACTTCAGAAAACCACTCAATTCTTGATAAGACAAGCCTTTCCAGAACTTTACTAAAGGAAGGTAATACTGATATAGGACGGTAAGACTTGAGATCATTAGATGAATAAGAAGGTTTTAAAGCTGGGAATACCTGAGCAATCTTCCAGGCATCTGGGAACTTTTGACTTGACCAAATAAGATTATAAAGACTTAAGAGGGCTGTATGGAACACCTTTGGGGACTCAAGAATCCACTTCATATAAATACCGTCATGACCTGGGGAAGACTTGATGTTAAGAGAATTAAGTGCTACACAAAATTCATCTTGGGAAAAAGGTTTCATCAGAGTACCCTTATAAGAACAGGTAAGAGGGAGATTACAAAAAGGAGGTCGGCTGGGATGAAATCTGAGCAATCGTTTTTAAAAACATTGGTAAACAGATCTGCCTTCTTTTTATCTGATACAATTGGATATCCATCCTGAATGATATCATATCTACGGTCATCATTAGGCTGCTTTCCACTATTTAGTTGGCTAATGAAATTATGGACCTTTGAAATTGGGGTTCTAAAACTGATACTTGAGCTGAAATTCAGCCATGTACTCTGTTTAGCTCTCCTACAAATTAGTTTCACCTTAGCACATGACTGCTTATAAAAGATTGCTGTTGACTGAGATGGGTGCTTTTGAAACATTTTACGAGCCTTTCTTTTTGCCAGAACTGCAACCCTACACTCATCATTCCACCAATTCGTGGGTCTTTTGGAGCCATTGTAAAAACGTACCCTAGTCATTGGAATTGCCGATTTAGCTGACTCCAGCAGGATTGATCTCAAATTAGACTCAATGGCATTAATATCATAATTAGGAGAAACAAAGGAAAAATCTACTTCATTTAATATCTCACGAAAAGGGACCAATTACCTTTGGAGTTGATAAATGTAGGGACGTAGGGTTTGGGAGTGTAGCATAAATCTTGAAATGATGTAAGAATTGCACAATGATCAGATTGGAGAGACGACACCTTTACCATCTGAACTAAATCATAATATGAAGAAGGACCTAGAAGCAAATCTATAGTTGAGAAAGAGTTAGAAGAAATATTATACCTGGTCTGAAAGTCAAATGGAGTGAAAATCAAGGTGTCAGGAAAATTGGACAATATGTACTCTATTCCTCTTCCTGCTTTGTTGCTACCTGCTGATTGTTCCCAGAGAGGACTGTGGGCATTAAAATCACCAAAAATAAAGGTATTATTACCTGATAATTCTGTTTCCAAGATACTTTGGATATCCTTACTCCCACATGGATTATAAAAGGATTTTATGGCAAGATGGTTACCATTAGCTAAGGTAATTAATATGCCTACAACATCTATTTCATCCCTGTAGATAGTTAAGGGTTGAGGGGAGTGTTGGATTGAATCATGAACAAAAATACCTATGTCCATCCATTTTCTTTTAAACAGAGAGGAGTTCTATGTTTCCTAGCTTCAATAAATTTATATGCAATTTTGAGACCAGGGTTACAAAGTAGGTCAAAACTTGCAAGTGGAACTATGATATGACTAATTAATTTGTAAGAAATGTATATCAATTTAAAGATTAAAAAATTATGTAGAAAACAAACAAGACAAATAAATAAAAGTATCCCTTTACAACCATTTAATTAAGTGTAACAAATGTAGATTATCCCTAAGATTGAAATGAACAAAGCTTTAATTATGAATCTGTTTTCTTTAAACAGACTGAAGGGACAAACCTCCAAGCTATGACAAATTCAATCTCACTTTTGATCTCTTTCCTTTTCAATAGGAACTTTCTTTGGATTTTTTTCAACTAAGTAAAAACAGTAGGGACATGATCAGGTATAAGTGACCTTCCACTAAGCCTACATACCCAGGGGAAAATTGTGCAGCTATACTAATAATTGGTAAATTTTTTGTTGTTCATATGTTTGATTTACAAATAAAGTGAACATACTCCTTGATGCCCTTTTTTATGTTTACAAACACAATAAGTGCTTCAAGTACAAGTTTTGAGCTCTTGAAATGACCAAAGTATACTCAAATAGTTTTTGGGTATAAGAAAGCTTAAAACATTGGTCTCAAACTTACTGTTTCATTATTAATCCATTTTTACATGTTGTATAATCTATGAGCCCTGATTTTCCACAATTAGGTTGGATTAATAAATTTTACAATATTATGCTGTATTTCTTCTTCTTTGATGCCAAATTTTCAATTAAGGTACGTGTTTTTGGTCATTTTTGACAAAATAATGTATGTTTTTCACTGCCAAAATTGTTAGGTTAAGTAAGGTCAAAAGTGCTTAAACTTGAACTAGCAAAATAAGCAATTATTATATTTGTAAAGAACATACAAAAAGGCATCAAGTGGTATATTCACTTATTTGTAAATCAAAATATGAACAACAAGAAATTCACCTCTAACATGCCTAATTTGCAAACATATAGCCCAAATTATATATTTCCAATGTTTTCTGCCACCTGTACTTGTTTTTCCAGTTCTTGTTTTGCCACAGTTGCCTCAATTAACAGGTACAAGGGTTGAGGGATAGATTGGCAGAATCAATAGAAAATATGTAATTTCAGCTATAGATTTCCATATTAGGAGGGTTGGGGCTAAAGTAGAGCAGGGCTGCATGTAGAAAGCTATAATTATAATGTAAATTACAAAGAATCATCTTTTTTTAACAGGTTTTCTTCTATAGGTCTACAGGTCCTTCTCTTGGCTTATGCCACATCAAGCATTATATAACCAAAGAAGAATAAGTAGCAAAAAGCTATATATACATAAGCACATGTTATTTAACAATGACTTCTCTAGTGCTTAACTATGACCCCTTAGTGATATTAACAAGAAACAAGGGTAAAACTGGTGCAAACAGTATTACTGGCTTTCATATAAAGTGAATATACCACTTGATGCCTACTTATATGCTCTTTATAAATATAATAATTTCTTCTACTGCAAATTCAGATTTAAGCACTTTTTCACCTCTTGACCTCTTAAAAATGACCTATAAATGGAGTCATTACAAATCTGTAATAGTTTAGAAACAAATTTGGGCTATATATTTGCACATCAGGGGGGTGGGGTTAAAGCATAGCATATATTATATACATAAACTAACCATTGCTGTTTTTTTTTTAATGTGTTTGTGCACATCAAATTTTAATGAAAAGAGAAATCACCAGTGCAACAGCACACACATAAAAAATTCAAGCAATAGTTAGTTTACATATTTAATATATGCTACACTTTACCCCCACCCCCTGATGTCCAAATATATAGCCCAAATTTGTTTCTAAACTATTACAGATTTGTAATGACCCCATATATAGGTCATTTTTAAGAGGTCAAAAAGTGCTTAAATCTGAACTTGCAGTAGAAGCGATTATTACATTTGTAAACAGCATTACAAAAGGCATCAAGTGGTATGTTCACTTTATATGAAAGCCAGTAATACTGTTTGTACCAGTTTTACCCAATGGTAAAACTGGTGCAAACATAAATAGGTAACAGAAAAAGTGAAATTTAGTGTAAATGACAATCAGGAACTGGATCAAGGGGGCCAAAAACAGGGCTATATAATTGGAGTTCAAAGAAAGTGGTGATTTTTTAGTGAAAAAAAAACACTTCCCTGGCTAATTTAGGACTTTGAATTAATTAGCCTACCAAAATTTTCCTATCCTATGCAATTGAAATAATTTTCCCTTTTCAGAGCATTAAGACAATTTATCACAATAAAAAATATCCAAAGCATCTTGAATGGAATGACTTAAAAAGGCAAATGACAACCACAATTTGAAATCTTACAATTAACTTCTGGCCACACAAATTGTATTAGGCTACCCAGCTCTGAAATAGTTGCTGAAGCTGTATTTGCCTGTAAAATTTGAAACAGGCCCAAAGTCCTAGCCTCTTCGTTGTCAAAACTTCACATAGCATTAAAACAATAATTACACGTGACCAATGTTGTTATTATTCGCAATTAATCTTGCCGTTTTAAGTGACACGTGGCCAGACAAGAGTTGCGTTCGAATCACATTCCAAGTTGACTGAAACCAGCATTCTGACGTTTTATTTGTGATTCCGAGTTAACTTTTAGCGTTCGATTTGTAAAAGTTGACTGAAAGTTAATGAAAAATTGACTTTTAACAACTTTTACATTTTGTACGTTCGTCTCAAGTTAACTCGGAAAGAGGGCAAAAGTTTCAATTATAGATAATCATGGAGTATGTGGGAGAAGAAAAGAAGAAATCAATTGATGAAAAATTTATATTATTGATTTCATTTATTTTCTGAGTGAAAGGAATTAAAGCTCTTGCTACTCCTTTTGTTTGAGAAGTATTATTTTGCCTTTTCATATAAATCTATTGCGTGGTTAGAGTTTTCTGGAATTCCCTTTCCTGAACACAATGTTTCCTACACTTCTAGCCCCCTCAGGGAAGGGGGCCAAGCATCTAATTGGTTATCAGAAGCTGATATTCCTATTGTTGTATCTCCAATATCCAATGATTGATAGCCCTGAATGAAACCATGATTACTGTCTCTGAGCCACCAATCTCTGAACTGAAAACCTGCTAAATGAGGATTTTCAGACAGTAGGCAGAAAACAGAAACGAAAAAAACCTTCTATGAGTCCTCCTGAAATAATGGGACTCTCAAACCCAAATCCAGCTATGGAGATAAAGGACAAATCCATTATCCTTTTTGCTCCAACAGTAAAAGATCAATCCTTCTCTATCAAAAATATTACTAACATTAGAATGAATCTTTTCAAAACTTTTAGATGCAGCTTCACTGTGAATGTGAACAGAGATGGTTCACTAATGGTTATGTTTCTAGACAGAAATGAAGCCTACAAAGCCCTTAGCCTAAATAAAATTGGCAATATCCCTGTTACACCTGAATGGTGGAAACCAACCCTGAAAAATTCCCAGAAAATAGTACTGTACAACATACCATTGGAACTGTCAAATGACGACTTGAAAGATGGCCTTATGAACAATAAGGGGGAAATGCTGGAGGTTCTGGATGTTCATCGTATCTTACCTGCTAGTTCCCAATTTGACTCAGTATTCCTTTTTGGTCAGCAAAAAGCTCATAAATATACCAAGAAAAACCTCTTCAATGCTCAAATGTTTAAGCTTGGTCACTCATCTAAGTATTCTTCTTCTGTGCCAGGGTGCCCTAATTGCCTTGGTAATCACTCCTTGTCTACAGAAAGTAGATGCACTGAAGTGCCTAAATGTACAAACTGTGATGGTAGACATCAATCAACAGATCACAATTCATGTCCTAAATATGTTCAACGAGCTAAAGTTTTAAAGATTGCTCTTCAAGAAAATGTTCCTTTCCCAATAGCTGCAATGGAGCTGGCCAAGCGGTCAAAAGTACCATCAGGTCCAAGAGTTAATGAGGCCAAAGAAGGGAATTTAGCCCTTCCTCAAAAACCCTGGCTACAGGTCCACAATAACCACCCAAATCAGGCACTCATACCTCTTACTGAGACTTCTTACCCTCCATTGGCTAAGGAGCATCCCAAGGTGGCTGAAGCTAGTCCATCCCTCAACAATCCTAAAACTAATCCCAAATCTTGGTCTGAAAGAGTGGCAGCTTTTCCTAATATTTCTACTCAAGCCATAACTATGCAAGATAGAGTTGGACCTCATATTACTAATTTAATTAAATATGTTGCATCAGTGGACCTAATATTACAATCAAATATGGCTAAAGATAAAAAAGCCAGTATAACAAAAGAAATTGCAGAATACTACTTTTCCAATTCTATTTTCAATGAAATAGGAACAGAATTATCATCCATTCTCTCAAATATCATGCAGGTCACCTATTCAACCCTTCCTATGTTAACTAAGCTACAGATCCTACAATGGAATTGCGTCTCTTTAAATTCAATAAACTTGCTGATCTTATCCAATGTGCAAATGATAAGAGAATTGGAATTATTTGTCTACAAGAGACTATCTTCATCAGTACAAGAAAATCAAAATGCCTGGGTACAAGTGCTACAGGAAGGATAGATCAACTAACAGAAAGGGAGGGGGTGTGGCAATTTTTGTTCATGATTCAATCCAACACTCCCCTCAACCCTTAACTATCTACAGGGATGAAATAGATGTTGTAGGCATATTAATTACCTTAGCTAATGGTAACCATCTTGCCATAAAATCCTTTTATAATCCATGTGGGAGTAAGGACATCCAAAGTATCTTGGAAACAGAATTATCAGGTAATAATACCTTTATATTTGGTGATTTTAATGCCCACAGTCCTCTCTGGGAACAATCAGCAGGTAGCAACAAAGCAGGAAGAGGAATAGAGTACATATTGTCCAATTTTCCTGACACCTTGATTTTCACTCCATTTGACTTTCAGACCAGGTATAATATTTCTTCTAACTCTTTCTCAACTATAGATTTGCTTCTAGGTCCTTCTTCATATTATGATTTAGTTCAGATGGTAAAGGTGTCGTCTCTCCAATCTGATCATTGTGCAATTCTTACATCATTTCAAGATTTATGCTACACTCCCAAACCCTACGTCCCTACATTTATCAACTCCAAAGGTAATTGGTCCCTTTTTCGTGAGATATTAAATGAAGTAAATTTTCCTTTGTTTCTCCTAATTATGATATTAATGCCATTGAGTCTAATTTGAGATCAATCCTGCTGGAGTCAGCTAAATCGGCAATTCCAATGACTAGGGTACGTTTTTACAATGGCTCCAAAAGACCCAAGAATTGTTGGAATGATGAGTGTAGGGTTGCAGTTCTGGCAAAAAGAAAGGCTCGTAAAATGTTTCAAAAGCACCCATCTCAGTCAACAGCAATCTTTTATAAGCAGTCATGTGCTAAGGTGAAACTAATTTGTAGGAGAGCTAAACAGAGTACATGGCTGAATTTCAGCTCAAGTATCAGTTTTAGAACCCCAATTTCAAAGGTCCATAATTTCATTAGCCAACTAAATAGTGGAAAGCAGCCAAATGATGACCGTAGATATGATATCATTCAGGATGGATATCCAGTTGTATCAGATAAAAAGAAGGCAGATCTGTTTACCAATGTTTTTAAAAACGATTGCTCAGATTTTCATCCCAGCCGACCTCCTTTTTGTAATCTCCCTCTTACCTGTTCTTATAAGGGTACTCTGATGAAACCTTTTTCCCAAGATAAATTTTGTGTAGCACTTAATTCTCTAAACATCAAGTCTTCCCCAGGTTATGACGGTATTTATATGAAGTGGATTCTTGAGTCCCCAAAGGTGTTTCATACAGCCCTCTTAAGTCTTTATAATCTTATTTGGTCAAGTCAAAAGTTCCCAGATGTCTGGAATATTACTCAGGTATTCCCAGCTTTAAAACCTTCTTATTCATCTAATGATCTCAAGTCTTACCGTCCTATATCAGTATTACCTTCCTTTAGTAAAGTTCTGGAAAGGCTTGTCTTATCAAGAATTGAGTGGTTTTCTGAAGTCAACAATCTCTTTCCTAGTGAACAAACAGGTTTCAGAAATGGACATAGCTCTTTAGATAACATTACCCGGCTAGAAATTGATGTTTGTATCTCTCTCAAAAAAAGACATGTCACAATGGCTGTTCTGTTTGACTGGTCGAATGCCTATGGAAATGTAGTCCACAATAAATTATTGGAAATCCTAATAAATCTTGACTTCCCGTATCCTTTTATAAGTTTTATAAAGTCTTTTCTAACTGATAGATATTTTTACGTTCAAGTAAATCAGTCTAGAAGTGAGCAATGCCCCATTACGAGAGGACTTCCTCAAGGTGCAATATTGAGTCCTCTTCTATTCAACTTGTATGTTTCTGAATTTCAAGTATCTCATGCATCATTTGGCCTTTATGCAGATGATTTGATCATTTGGAAGTCAGGAAGGGATATTAGCCTTCTTCAAAGCCTTATTCAACATGATATAAGTCTAGTCCAGAGATTCTCTTTAGCATTTGGCTTCCCAATATCAATCAGTAAAACTAAAGCCATTATATTTACTAATGGTACTCTAGATCCTCCTAATCCTCTGACAATTTTCTCAAGGGAGATCCCATATTGCAATTCAGTGAAGTTACTTGGTTTATTAATGGATTCTAAAATGCAGTGGCATGAACATATTAATTCTTTGAAATCTCTGATTATTCAGAGACTTTGTATTCTAAAAAGACTTGCTGGAAGTAAGTGGGGATGTCACCCAAAGATTATTTTGGATTTTTACAAATTATATATTCGTTCAAATATAGAATATGGGATTCAAATATTTTCAGCTCGTCCCCCATCCTCATTCAAAATCCTTGAATCTTTACAAAATTCTGCTATTCGAATAGCTTTGGGTGTGCATAAGCATACTCCTCTGTCAAAGTTAAGAACACTGTCAGGATTGGTGTCCCTAAGTGAAAGAGCATCTAATCTAAGGATAAAGTATTTCTCGCAAATCCAGGCTTATGGAGCCAAGCATGCTGTATATGCACATACCTTTGCTGAGAAGTCAGCCTGTCCCAATGCCCATTCATCATGGAATCAGTTTCAACTGGAGGTCCCAAACTGGAATCAACATTCGCTTCATGCATATCCCTTTACTGAGTCCCCCCCATGGGAAATGAGTCCTCCAAGCTGTCAAGTAGAACTTATCTATATTAGTAAAGATTTGATTCCTAATTATGAGATCCAGACTATTTTGGCTGAACACATCTCAAAGGCTTACCCCAACTATAGAAAAATATATACTGATGGATCCGTCCAGAGGGAAAGAGCTGGAGCAGGAGCATGTATCCCATCCCTGAATTTGAATATTTATTCTCCTCTCCCATTGGGATCTTCTATCCTGTCTGCTGAATTATGTGCCATCCGCCTGGCCTTGGATGCTCTTATAAATTATAACATTGAATCTGAAAATATACTCTGTCTCTCTGACTCTAAATCAGCATTACTACTGATCCAAAATATTAATAGAATTGCTAATGACAAAGATTTATATAATATTAGAAGACAGCTTCTTAATCTTAAGATCAAGGAAAATGAAGTTTATTTTCAACATGTTCCTAGTCATAAAGGTATAAAATATAATGATATGGCTGATTCTCTAGCAGCAAAGGCTTCCATGTTATCTCCTAGTCCTTCCTCTGACCTCAATTCACGAGATATTATCGGGCAAAGATCCAAAGTTAATCACAGTACATTAATGTTATCTCCATTTCATACAAGATTAAATACAGTGCTATATTACCAACTGAAATCAGGTGCCCTACTTCTAAATAGCTTGTTATTTAATTGGAAGCTACATCATTCCCCTTTATGCCGAATCTGCTTTTCAACAGAGGAAACAATCCAGCATATTTTATTTGATTGCCAGGCTCAGAGTGAGGAGACTGTTGCTCTTAAGCGTTTCTGCTCCTTGGCTAAGATTCCAAATACTTATACAGCTATCCTGGATTCTAACCTGCCATGGGAAATTGATCGTAAGATATTTAAGGCAGCAATTGATACCTTAAAGAAGAGAAATATTGTTTAATAAGGATTAAAGCTTGAAGAAGTCAATTTTTAATGGGACGCAATTTATCCATAATTTTTGATTGTGCAGAAGAGAGCGGGAATGAGTAGGAAGAGCCGTATTGGTACCGGCCGGCCTAGTGCCTTAAACTGCTGGGGACAGGTAGCTCAGGTACTCGCACTTCCCACAATCAATAACAGTGTATTATTGTTCATAATCGTATATATCCATTGTTCGCAGACTGGAGCAGAATAGCGCTTCAGTAGCTAGTTTTTCTGAAGAAGAAGTCAAAGAGGTGAAAGGACTTGTTGTTAGTCCATATACCTCCCTACAATATTTGGAACTGGAACTGTGTTCAGATGGATCCAGGATGAAGGCACCACTTTTGTGTACCAGTGTGGTGAGAAATCGGTTTTCTTAACATATTTTTCTCTAGGCCTACAGGTCCTTTCTTTGGTTTATGCCACATCAAACATTGTATTCCCAGAGAAAAATAAGTAGCAACAAGCTATATATATACAAGCACATATTATTTATCAATGAGGACTCTAGTGCTTATCTGTGACCCCTCAGTAATATTGACAAGAAATGAGCAACAGACAAAATGAAATTTAAATGGCTATCAGAAACTGGATATAGGCTTAAGGGGGATAAAAAAAAAACAGGGCTGTATAATTGAAGTTCAAAAATAGGTGGTGAGTTTTTAGTGGAATAAATATTTCCCTAGCAAATTTCAACTATAGGTCATGAAAGGAGATTAATGTGAAGCTTGATCATTTTTAAACAATAATATGCACATAAAGAAAGAGAGTATAGCCTAGAGGGTTGTATACTCAACCATGCAGCTTGCCAAGACAATTTTAAGCTCCCATTATAAACTATGCACTCATAGCAGCAAATAGCAGCTACATCAGGCTAAAGGACCAATTACTACAACTTATCTTGAGGTTTTTGTGCAAGTCAACATGGGATTTGTATTTCATTTTGGTGAGAATAGAAAAAGCATAAAAGGCGTTTCTGACTTAAATTCCATACTTTACTCATTGTCAGACCTTTTGCCACTGTTGAAGAAGCAGCAAGCAAATTCAAGTGTTTTGACTCCCTAGGTAGGCTAGTTTGCTTTATACAGGCATTTTAGCTAATATCTTACCTCATAATGGCAATTTTAAAAAGCAATTTTTTTGCCCCTGTATAATTAGAGCATATCTAAAATTTGAAGGATGTTTTTTACCAGACAGATAAAAGGTAAAATTCTAGTTGAGTTACTTCTTGCTATCTCAGAAAGAAGTTAGGTTAGGAAAATGAAACTTTCAGGGATGGGTCTATAGGCTAAAGTATATCCTGGGAAGGTATTTTAAAGTACCCACCTCCACTTCTTCTCCCTCTAGAGAGCCCTAAAATTTGACTCAATGACAGGGCTATACCTATTGAAATTTTGACAAAACAACATTTTACCTTAATTTTCAGGTACCATTTGCTTTTTCTCTGCCTTTAGTTCTGAAAATTCAATTCCTTTTATTTGAGTAGAATTCTGAGCCATATCAACATTTTTTTTTTTTTTTCAAAATTTAGGAAATGTTTTTTTCATATCTTTAAAACCTTATAAATTGGGATTGAGCAAAGTTGTTAAGCTGAGAACAACTTTGTTGTACTTCATTTCAGCAGAAGATCTATTTTGTAAGGTTTCATTTTATAACACAGATAGCCTATTTTTGAAGGTCATCAAGGGTCAGGGCCCTCTAGAGCAAGAATGAGTAGAGATATGTACTTTGAAATACCTTCCCAGGACATACTTTAGCCTGTAGACCCATCCCTTAAAGTTTCATTTTCCTAACCTATCCCCTTTCAGTGATATTTCAGAGAAAATTTCAGTGATATTTATATCACTCATATATTTCTCATATTTTATATCACTTTATATTTCAGTGATATTTTTCAGAGAAAAATAATTCAAATTTTTTCTCAAAAGAAGCTTGATTTTTAAAAATAAATGTATGTTTAACAGAAAGCAACTGACATCATATTAAATCCAATAAAAAAAAATTCATGGAGAATAAATAATATCTGCCAAATATTTAACCTATAGTGAGGTGGCATAAAAGATTATTTCTAAATTTAGAAAACCCAGTGTTATGGCAACAACAGTATGGCAAATCAACAGGAATTGTCTTTTCAGAACTAAAGCCAGAGAAAAAGAAACTGATAACCCAAAATTTCAGGACCATTTAGAGGGAAAAGAAATGGAGGTAGGTACTTCAAAATACTTTCCTGGGACATACTTCAGCCTGCAGACACATCCCTGAAAGTTTCATTTTCCTAACCTAACCTCTTTCAAAGATAGTCAAAAGTAGCCAAAGTAAAATTTTGCCCCTACTTTATGTTAAAAATCTAGTTTAAACAGCAATCTCAATGAATACAGACTATATAACTAGGGAAAAGGGTAAAATTGGTGCAAACAGTATTACTGGCTTTCATATAAAGTGAATATACCACTTGATGCCTGTTTTAATGCTGTTTACATATATAATAATCGCTTTTACTGCAAATTCAGATTTAAACATTTTTTGGCCTCTTAAAAATGACCTAAATATGGGGTATAAAAAATCTGTAATAGATTAAAAACAAATTTGGGCTATATATTTGCACATCAGGGGGGTGGGGGTAAAGCATAGCATATATTAAATAAGTAAACTAATCTTTGCCATATTTTTTTTTTTATGTGTTTGTGCACATTGAATTTTAATGAGAAGAGAAATCACCAGTGCAACAGCACAAACATAAAAAAAAATACACCAATGGTTAGTTTACGTATTTAATATATGCTATGCTTTACCCCCCACCCCCTGATGTACAAATATATAGCCCAAATTTGTTTCTAAGCTATTACAGATTTGTAATGACCCCACATATAGGTCATTTTTAAGAGGTCAAAAAGTGCTTAAATCTGAATTTGTGGTAGAAGCAATTATTATATTTATAAAGAGGATAAAAAAGGGCATGGAGTGGTATATCCACTTTATTTGAAAGCCAGTAATACTGTTTGCACCAATTTTACTGGGAAAAGAAGCCAATAATTTTTAGTTTTTAACTAACCTAAAATATAAAGTTACAAACCAACCTATAATTTTTAATTTTTTCAACTAAAAATTATAGGTTGGTTTAGAAACTAAGCTTGTTAGATTTGGTAATATTAGAATAACTCACCAATGTGATAGCTGCCTTCCCGAGAATCAACGTTTTTAACAACATAAAATGTTTCTTTTCATTCCTTATTAAGCTTGGCCTATGCAAGATAGGCCTAGAACACCAAAAACCCTTTAAATCCTAAGGAATATGCATAAGATTACTTACAGGTCACTGAAAAGCTAAGATTATTTCCACTAGGCCTATTAACAATTTCCTTGTCTTTTCTTTAGACTAAACAATTTCATATTTCTAAATTTTTTGCCATTGAAGCGTTCGATTCGCAATTCTGTGTTGACTTTCTAGGTCAACTTTTTACTAAATAAAACGGCAGCAGAGAAAAAAGTCAACTTTTAAGTTGACTTTTTCGAGTCGATTCGAACGCAACTAAATATTTGTTGCTATCTTTTAGGGGTTAAACCTCGATTAGTAAAAATCCCATTGGACAAGTAAACAAACGCACCCTAAATTTCTTTGAAAATAAAATCCTTAAATGAGCGAAAACTAATAATTCCCTATCCCCCAGCTGCGACACGTGTTGAGATTATGAAGACATACGTCATATCATCTTCTTTAACTGTAGAACATGTGGAAAAGAGCGGGGAAATACTAAGTAATTGCTGTAAGAAGGCATTCACAATACGTTCTGTTCTGGGGTATCACAGGTCTCCTCCTTGGGCTAGGCGACTAAGCACAAACCTTTGAGGTAGATTTGCCAAGACTATTGGTTTGGTTCATGGGTGGAGGGCGTTGTGGTGCCCCCCTATCTTAGTGCTGGGTTCGGGGTATATTAGTAAGGTGACGGCAAGTGAGTTGGTACAATGTTGCGCAAAAGAAATTTTAAGTACTATAAAAAGTATAATCCACGAAGCTGAATTTGCAGCAAGACAATTCGCGAAACCATGGATGCGTCCCATACCTAACAACTTTGTTTTTCTCCACTTTATGCTTATGACAGCAGTATTGCGAACGACTTTGTTGAATCTGTGAACCTTCATGAAACGAACTATAAGGGCAAAACTGAATATGAACCAAACATTACAGATGAAATTTTAGGCAATTCTGAGCTGAAGCTAATGTAATACATTGGATTTGTCATAGACGGTTGTGCCGGCATAATTTGCGCTTGATGTAGTGTTAACATTTCTGAAATTTGAGGGGCAGTATCAGGAATCCAAAAAGGTTGCAATGATCAGCAGCCTATATGAATGCAAAAATCATGCTCTTAACCTATCGATTTTCAAGTGTAAGACAAGCCAATATGTCAGGAATACTGTAAGTAGTATTGAAGAAGTTGCAAGTTTTTGTGAAAAATATCACAAGACCAATAAATTATTGGTCTTGTGATATTTTTTGCTGTGAGGATGTTGATGTTCTGTAAATTAAAGCACACTCCTCCGAATATAAAAGTATTTTAATATGCTACAATTCACGCTCTGGCTCTAAAGGGTTTAGGGTGCGATAACCGTACTCCTGTTTATGGTAATTTATACTCATAATAAATTTATTATGGTCTTAGGATTCATATATTCGTCTCTACAACACTGTATTCGTAATGGGTTATGTTTAATTTTGATTGTCCGTCGAGGTACAACGCTTAAAATAAAAATGGCAATTTAGATAAATATGAAACTAGAAGAGTAGATATCAATGAAAGTATGAATAACCTAGTAGGTTAAGAGCCTAATAAAAATCATTGATAGTGTGTTTGTGGAGGAGCTGGTATTTCCAGATTTGATAGCCTGGTTGGAGGGAGGTACTTCAGATTGTACATCTGTTCGTGGGAGTGAATTCTTAGTTTGATGATATTGAGTTAATATAAAGGAACTCAAGTCCTGCAGTAAATGGCCCATGTGAAGCATTTTTGAACAACGAGAACCAGCCGTTTATGGATACTCACGGATATACTTCTATGTTTTTGAAACAACAGACAACAAAAAAGGAGGACTCGGATTTTATTATTCGTATAATGTGCCAGCTATCTGAAGCTATGATTTATGCATAAACATTGAATAGGTTCTTGAATCGTTATTTTTAGAAATTAGAATTAATAGCAACGAAAAGATAATACTTGGGGAAGTATATAGATCTCCAGGTGTGTTTTTTTTCACTTGGATCTACGAATGCTTCTTTTTCAAATTTAGGAAGAATTTCTTTTGAAAATTTCCTCTGAAAAATCAGAAATAGTTCTAATGGGCAACTTCGACACTGACTTAAAGGATATGTCACATAGTCAAACTTCCGATCCTTTGTCGCTGGTAATTTCATTTGGACTAGTTCCTTGAATAAATTTACCGACACGGATTTCAAGTCAAATATTAACTTTCATAGATAACATTTTCACTTCACTGGATTTCTAAATGACAAATAGTTCAAGATAAACCGATATTTTTATATACACCAGCAGAGCTTGTCCCACTCAGGGAAACTCTGAATACTACTTCGTGGGATTTTTTACTATCTGAAGAAAGTAATTTAGGAAATTATGAGAGGATATTAGTTCAGCTTTATTATAATTTCAAAAGTAAGTTTATGGAACATTGTTGTAAACCTCAAACTAGCTGATTTAAAAGATCAACACCCATGCCCCATGTACAACAGTTCGTATTCTAAATTCAATAAAAAGATAGGAAATTATACCGAAATAAGCTAAAATCACTAAAACACAAAGTTGAAGTGGCATATTTTACTCGGAGACTTGTTGGTTCTGGAAACAATGTTAAGAAGACATGGGCTGTGATAAAAGAGGCAACACGATAAACAACAAAACCATTACGTTGTCCAAAATCTCTAAAAATAGAAGCTAAGTTCATCACAGATGAAGGCCTAGTTAGACATCAGCGGACAAATTTTTTATTGAGGTGGAGAAAAAACAGCGGAAGGCGTGCCTCCTTTTTCTAAAGCTCATTCTTGGAAACAGTTCCTTGGTCCTCTGTATTCTAAATCAATGGTTCTCAAGCCGGTCATGCAGTAGGAATCAGAGAAAATACTTTTATCCCCCAAGAATTTTTCTACCGGTTTTAACCAAAGTCCTGCTAAAATCATCAAATGGATTCTTCCAGGAATTATGAAACCACTGTGTCATAAATAAAACCTATTCTATTATATTCTATTCTATATGGTTAATAAGTCATTCCAACTAGGAGTATATATCATATGACTCAAAATAAGAAGTTTGTATCTGCTTTTAAAGAAGGTGGCCGTGAGGATCCAAGGAATAACAGGCCAATCTCTCTCTCTTCAGTCTTTTCTAAAATATTGAAAACCAATGCAGAAGCGGCAAAAGATTTATCTCGACAAAAACAGATTTCTTATAAATATCAATATGAATCTACTGCAAAGCAATCAATGGAGCATGCATGTAATTGGCTTTTTCAGTTTATATAACAGTCATTGAATTTTGGTCTCATACCGGCAGCCATTTTCCTTGATGCAAGCTTTCGACAGTCTGACCTGCGAGATCCTAATCGATAAGTTGCCTCATCACGGAGTTCGTGGGGAACAACTTTGCTGCAGATTATGTCAGAAATATGATTCCCGTATTGCATCAATCGCTACATCCAAAAAGCATGAGGAATTGATCACATTCGCAAATTACAGTTCGATAGGTGCACCAAAAACATCTAAAGATTCTTTTACTCTAAGGTTACAAACAATGATTGAGGAAATTTATTATTGGTTTTATAATGATCTTTTGGGTATGAATGTAAAAAATACAGACCTAATTATTTTACCCGTATAGATAAGATTTTACTACAGTAATGGAGTTTCTTACTTCAAAAGGTCTTATATGCCACCCACCTGACCAATACATGAGATTTCTTAGAATTCTTCTGACTGAAGATTTAACATTCAAGCCCCTTATTCAGATAACAATAGTTAAGGTTTCAAGAGGACTGGGGATCATAATAGAACTTAAACAAATTTGTCCTCTTTCTGTTCTCTGTCTGTTATATTTCTCTCCAATTTATTTTTGTCTATATTACTGCTCATCTGCACGGATTTCTACTTTTCTATTTCTACTTTCGCCTATGCATAATCTCCAGCTGAATACAGCAAAAGTCCTCCGGTCTACCACTTGTTAAGGCTGAAGGATATCTTTTACACTTTCTTTGAGCTCAATGGCACTCCTTTATTTCTAAAGAGATTTTTCAGCATAGTTTTGGGCACGTTTCAACGAGTGAGTGAGTCAATCCATACGCAGTTTTAAATATGGAGGATATTCTGGTTCCTTCCACGCCCTTGGTGCGTTTAGACCTTGGTCTTGCCTTTGTTCTGGGAAACGGCTGGAACTCTATTTATGTTGGGGTTCAGGACTCCCATGTTCTTTGTTTCGTTAAAAAACACACCCAAAATTAATTGTGTTGGAGAAAAATAGTTGATTGTAGAATTTTTTTAAATAATGTAGTGTTAAATTGGATATTCAATGCAGAGGAATAGGTGACTTTCCTCACTTAACTTGGAAAACAAAGGGATCAATTTAAGAAATGATAAAGAATTGCTATTTCAGAAAGTTCTTATCCTTCCATAGCTTGACTGAACGGAAAAAAAGTTTAAATATTCTCATACACCTTATAGTGATCATAATAAACCTTAAACGTTGAGGAGTAAATTAAAAGGCCACTTTCTTACCGAAAATAGCCTTAAGTAATGTAGGTTACACTATATTTTTATTCAGAAAATACATAAGGGCAAATATACAAGGTAAATTTGAGTTGGATTGGTAGCATAACATTATCTGGCGTACTTCTTGCGTGTTCTTACAACTTGCAACTATCTTTGGAGTTGTCAATCGTAACGCTGATGTTACACTGTCTAAAAGTTTGAATGATCGAAACGTTCGATTTAATAAGTAGGCTATGTTTTAAGTGTTTTGCATGCAATTTTATTAAATATTCCATTACTAATCTTTTATTTTATGCAATTAATCTGTAGACTTTGAAACTTTATTTTTGTTACTGTCGACCTACAAGCTCAATTAGGTTATGTTCTCACCAAACAACTTTATCTAGGCTTTTATGATTTGCAAAATGAGGTAGCATCCTAGTTTGAAAGGTATTCTGAAGGAAATACTATCAAATAGTTTGTAGTTATGAATTATTAGTATCCTATAGAGCAACCTGTGCCACAAGTAGGCTAGCTAAAATTCTAAAAAATAGAGTTTTGATTGTAATTAACATGTCAAAAGAATTGTCCATTTATACTGATAAAACTCATCAAGTTTATTGTCACTCACCAAAGTTTCTGGGCCTAAGAAAATTTATCTGATTCTCTAAAAAGGAGAAAATACATTTTCTAATAAAGAAAGTGATTCTTTATTAGGGATGAATCTGCAGACTAAAGTATGTCCCAGGAAGGTATTTTGAAGCAACTACCTCCACTCCTTCTCCCTCTAGAGGGCCCTGACCTTTGATGACCTTTAAAAATATGTGTGTTATAACAGTGAAACCTTGCAAATTAGATCTTTTGCTTAATTGAAGTACAATAAAATTGTTTTCAGCTTCATAACTTTGCTCAATTCCATTTTATAAGGTTTAAAGATATGCAAATACATTTCCTAAATTTTGAAAAAAAAATATTGATATGGCTCAAAATTCTACTCAAATAACAGGAATTGCATTTTCAGGACTAAAGGCAGAGAAAAAGAACTAATAACTGAAAATTAAGGTAAAATGTTGTTTTGTCAAAATTTCAATAGGTATAGACCTGTCAGTAGGCAAATTTCAGGGCCCTCTTGAGGGAGAAGGAGTAGAGGTGGGTACTTTAAAATACCTTCCCAGGACATACTTTAGTCTGTAGATTCATCCCTGAAACTTTCATTTTCCTAACCTTAACCCAAAGCAAGAATTCAATTAACTAAAATTTTACCATTTCAGCCTACCAGGGAATCCTACAGTAGAGGTTTCAAGCTTTTTCATGTGAAATTGTGCATTTTTCCTTATAAGACAGATCATAAATTCATGTTTATTTGTTTGTTTATTTATTGTTCTCTGAGGTAGATCACATCAAGCTATCAGTTCTAGAAAATTGGGAGGCTCATTTGATCAGGAATTAAAAGTTTCAGTGACTAAATTTGATGGTTATTACTCCATGTGGTTCAGGGGTAGATCTAGGATCTTCTTTTGGTGGGAGGGGGGCTGCATTAATAGGTTGTTTAGATAAACTTATGAATAAAGAAATACTCACAATTTAAAGGGAACCTTGACAATTATGCATTGTATATAAGTAGTAGAAATGGTCACGAGTTTAATTTAAATCTGGTGAGGGTTAAGGCTTTAATAGATTTGTTGAATTTAAAATGGTATAAAAATATTGATACAAAAATAATAAATTTTAAAACCATCCTGTCTTAAAAAAGCTGTTCACCATCTATAAAAAAATTATATTTAATATTTTCTGCATAATTTTTGTGTTTACACTTCTGACCACTATGGCAAGTGAGTTAAGCTTTTATTGTCAAAAAATAAAATTAGTCTTGAACCATCTTTGGTGTCATGTACTCTTTGTGACAATTTGTATTGGTCAAATCATTTAGCAAGTTGCCTAACTTTGTGGTATTGCTTAGTAACTATGAAAGTAATGAAGAGTAGGAAATAAGGATAAAGATACAACTTGTATATTTGTAAAAGATATATTAAATGCCAAATACTAGTTCTTGTAGGAATGTAATAAGAAATACAGAGCAAAGAGATACATAGAAGACATTTAAAAGGGGGATTTTAAGTATAGGCAATAAAGCATTGACTAATCACTGTTTCTTTTTTAAAATAGTGTTTTAATAAACAGAGTCAACTCAAAAATTTCCTAATCAAAAATTTTACTTTTCATAACAATGTAATGTATCTTTCCACTTCTTAAAGCTCTATATATATTGCTTAAGTTACTGAATTCACAATTTTATAAGAAAAGTATATTTCTCTATTTCCATTTCTGCCAATACCTAATGCATCTTAATTAGAATTCACATTTTTCTGATAATTTTGGTCTTTATTCAAGTATTTTAGGATGAATAAAAGAGGAAATACTAACAAAGAGCTCTAAACTGACAGGACTTGCCATTATAAACATTCACCATAATTGAGTTAGACATTGACCATGTAATAATATCTAATCAGAATTTTTACAGGACAATTCTCTTACTTAATGCTAAATCTGGAGTTGAATTTTAAGTCACATTTTTGTGCTCAACAGATGTATTGAGATTTAAATGTTTCAACTGAATATCTAAAAATCTCAAGATTAAAAAAAAATAATTAGAAATATACCACAGCTTGAAACCCTGAGAATTTAAATCACCAATGTATACCTATCAAATGCAAAAATAAAAAACACATAATTATATGTTCTTAAGGAGTATTTTGACTCATATACCTAGTTGTTTTTTTTTTCTCTCTCTCTCTCTATTCATCAAGAAGTCATGAAAACCAGAGAGTTTTGAAAGAAAGCATTCATTGCCTTTGTTGACTTCAGAGCTGCCTTCAATTCAATGGACTGGGATGCCCTATGGAGTATCTTGAAGTCCATCTGCCTGCCAGATAAGTATTGCAGACTCTTTGAAGCACTCCATCATAAAACAAACAGCTGGTTCCAAGTTAACAGCCAACAAAACCTGTTCTTCTGAATTTGTTCAGGGGTATGGCAAGGTTGTGCTGTTGTGCCCAAACTGTTCAACATCATCATAGATCACATCATGGAGAAGACAACCTTAAGGCTTGGATTTGAACTTAAATTTGGTGATTACATCCTCTTGGAGGCTGACCTTGCTGATGACCTGGCACTCATGGTGGAATCCATGGACAACTGGTGGAAGCAATTCACATCCTACAAGAAGAAGCCATAAAAGTAGGACTACAGGTCAACTGGGACAAAACCAAGATTATTATGTTGATCCATCCTCTAGCATTGCCAACCCTCCTGTGGCCCTGGACCAAACAACTACTGTTGATTGGGTTCAGCAGTTCATGTACTTGGGTTTGGTCATTGCTGCTGATGGCTTGTTTCTCCCTGAACTACAAGCAAGAATAGCAAAGGCATCTGCTGCCATGGGGTAGTTAAATTGTCAACTATGGTGGAAACCAAGTATTATTCAAAACACAAAGCTGCAAATCTTCAATGCCCTGGCTGGGTCTGTAATTCTTTATGGAACAGAAACCTGGCTGGCCACAATCACAGCTCTCAAGACCATAAACATGTTCCAAATGAATAGGCTTAGGAGGATAAAAGGCCTGAGATGGTTAGACTTTGTCATAAACAATAAGTTACTACAGTCAACACAGCAGACACTTTTTTTCATCTATATTGCAGAGCACACTCTATCCTGGTACAGTTGAGAATGCCATCACACCTACCTGTGAAAATAATGCTGGACTTTAACCCCACAGAAGCTGGTGAGAAACAACCCTGCTGCAGACCAAAACATTGATGGTCTGATAGTCTTTCAAAATACTTGTAGTTGGAAAACATCAATGTCAGTAGTGCACCAGCATTGGCTGCTGATTGTGCCTGTTGGAGAAGGCTGACATCACTCTCTATGCTGAGCCACGCCCGGCAGGAGACAGAACTCAAAGTAAGTCAATTGAGTCTTCAATCTACCTAGAACTTTTGCATTATAAGCCCCTATGAGATTTTGAACTTACTCATGGATTAGTAGGAAGACAAATCACCTTTGTGTCTAACTTAGGAATGACTGTCTTTGTGAAGGTTCTATTTGGATTTTTCAAGGGGTACAACAGGTTATCCAAAAAAGGTGTCTTTTAAAAAAAAGTAAAATTAAATCAAAAGTAACAAGTATATCTACTCTAAAAACAATTTTTCTTTTCTGTAGTCTTCATTAGTTTGGTATTTTTGTGTTTGTTTGTGTTTATTATTGTTTATGACAAAAGATACTACTTTTGTAATAGCCCTATTCTCAGGTGTGGTTATTTATGCTTATTTTAAGTTTGATTTGATTTTTTCTTTAAATTCTGGTTTGTTTTAGATTTCATCTGTTGACCCATACTCAACAGATTTCATTTGTAACTTTTATGTTAGACATTTTTATTCATCTTTGTTTTGGCTATTTTTAGGTTGTATTTATTCATCTTTCATAATGTCAGTT
Source organism: Artemia franciscana (assembly GCF_032884065.1). Taxonomy (NCBI): domain Eukaryota; kingdom Metazoa; phylum Arthropoda; class Branchiopoda; order Anostraca; family Artemiidae; genus Artemia; species Artemia franciscana. Next base: position 3,104,766 of record NC_088882.1, read on the forward strand.
GTCACTAATTTAGCTTTAGATTTATTAGTCTACTTGGTAAAAAGTGAACAAATTATTTTAAATAAGTTTAAACATTCCTTCCACATGCAATAATTGCTAATGTTACAAACTGCATTTTAAGTCTTAAAGGGGTTTAAGTATATGGCAATACACAGTTCCTTAAGTTTTTTTTGTTAGTAGAACTAAGAAAAAAAAATGTACCATTTCAAACCTAATAATCACTGCCCCCCTAGTTTTTGAAAATTACATTTTTGAGGGATATTTTCATTAAAAAATTCCTTTTTCTGTATTGTCATTGAAAAAATGAAAAATTGACCCCCCCCCCATCATAAGTTTTGTGAATTGACACCTCTGTATGTTTGGTATTTCCTTAAAATCTGTATGTCCTTAAAATCCATAAGTTTCATTTGCCTTGGCTAGCTCAACTTTTCATCTTTTAGGTTTATGTCCCCAGTAAAATATGTTATTACTACAGCTGTGTGTCAGAATTATGACATTACTTAGACTTTTCCTTAGAGAATGAACTAAAAGTGCTTTAAAAGAAAAAAAAAATGTAACCTGGGAGAAGGGTGAAGCTGAATCTTAGTAATAAAATGCTAGCAAAATTTTTGTCTCTCATTGAAGCTTTCAAACTACAGAGCTATAGAAAATAATGTATCGAAGGCTTGCACATGGGCATAAACTATATAATATTCAAGAAAGTTTCAATGGAACATAATTGTTTACCTTATCGTTTGTTTCAATAGATCAAACAATAAGTGACAATCTAGTTTATATCCTGGGTAATTTTGGTTCAAGATTTCTTTTTTGAAATAACTACAATGACAGCAAAAGGTAATATAATGTAATTCCTCATTCAGCACCCTTTCATGGTAGGTGCTTCCATGGCTGTTGTATTCCAGTACCCCCCCCCCCCATGCCTAGTAGTCTTAGGCTATATATAGAGGTTTATTATTTTGTTGGTTGGCATTATTTTAATTTTTTTTTCTTATCAAAAGGTGCTTCAAAATGTCAGTTTAAAAAAAAAGAAGACAAAACCAGTAGCCTTTAGTGTATACCCTAGGGGTATTAAACAGGCTTTATGGGAGTGGGACAGGCTGGTTTACAAAGGTTGCAGTAGTAATAAATATTTTCAAAAGGGTGTTTAACTGCACCTCAGTCTCCTCCCTCCCTTTAATGTGTGAATTTAGCCCTAGGAAGCAATTCTGAAAATCTGTTGAATGGAAATCTTTACACTAAAGTCTATTAAAAATGCTTCTCAATTAAGGCAAATGACCCTTGTGTTTGAGCATTCTTTCTTAAAGGATTGTAAAAAAAATATATCAAACTTTAACGTAAAGAGTAAGAGTTGAGGAAAGGGCAGCATTGCTTACATACAGAATAGTTTCTGTTTGTTTTAAATTTTAATGTTAGCCTACTCCTTACTTTTAGTTTAAAAAATTAGTTTTTTTTTGTTTGGTCTCTCACCACTCTTCAAGTCAACTCAAGAAATCCTGATCTCTCCCCTCTCTGTAAAATTTTCTCTGGAAACTCTCCTCCCCACAGAAAATTCTCCTTGTGAAACATTTCACCTTGGCAAAATCCCCCTAAAAGAAAAGTTCATACATTTCCCAATAGCAAATACTATATGTAAACAACAGGGTAATTGCATTATTTACAACCCTTTCTCAGGGACTATGAGGGGTGGGGGAGGGGTTATGTCATTTCCAAAGGCATATGGGTGTTATTGGACCTTTCAATTATTCAGAATCAAATGGCTACGCCTTTGGAGCAAAAAGGAACCAAAAAAGTTGGCTCCTCTCCTTTTTTGTTGGAGCAAAAAGCAAGAGGGTTAGTTGCCTGTCTTTTTGATAACTAGAAAAGGGCGTTGTAACTTTTGACTGTTCCCTCTCCCAACCTCCTTGGACCATTGAATCAATACAATCACCCCTGGAAAAAAAACACATCCATCACCTTTCCTCTGGCAAAAATTACTAAATTTTACATTTTTGAAGATAGGAGCTTGAAACCTCTACAGAAGGGTTCTGTGATATGCTAAATCTGAGTGTGTGTTTTTCATTATAATTGCCTGACTTTTAGGGGGTGATTTCCCCCCTTGTGATGGGTAAGATTAAAGTTAATGAATTTATATATCTAGAATAAGCATAAAAAGCCAGTACATTTGGTGTATCTTTTATTTTATATCAAAATTATGTTTATTGGAGTTTTGATTACTGCTGGGCTGTTTGCTTGATATGAGTTTGGTATTATTTTGAGGATGGATGGTCTTACCATATTTTTCTCGATGAATCAGGGTTGATACTTCTTATAGCCTCAATAGGGCATTGCATTTAAAATTGTAGACAAAGAGATTTTGATCATAGTCAAGAAAAATAATTGAAATTATGATGAGGTATGTTGGTGGGCAGCATTGTCAATCCATATGTAGCTGTGTAGAAAAGTATTGAAAGATCATCTTGAAGCTAAAAGGGAGATGAATTCTGTTACCTTTTCTTGTATTATCAATCTAGATGCCGTTTTGGTTGGTCATATTTGGATGTCCCATTTGATTTGCTTTTGTTGGTCTATTCGTAATTATTACTCTGCCAGTAACATCATATTTTTTTTTTTGTGGGAAGTAAAATCCGTTAATTCATTCAGTGTTAATCTGGATTAAATATCATCATTTTCACGTAAACTGAGGCCAAAAAAGTGGCCTTTACAGTTTCTTAGACAAATTCTATACTAGCAAAAGGTTAGTTCATGTTGTATTACATTGTTAGTGGATTTATTTTTTATGCATGCAGCTAATTATATCATGTAATTGTGGCTGATTGTATATGTTAAAAAATATAAATAAACTTATTCCCATATTTTGTTTTTTGGGAATTAATAACTCTACTCTTAAGTTTAGCTGTAACTAGTAGCTATTTTAATATATTGAAAAGAAAAGATTTTTTGTAAGTACTCTTTTCTTTTCATTGTTCATGAGCAGCATTCTGATGACCATCATGCTTTAAGAACTTCATGATGTTTGGCCATCTTTGACAGAATGATAGAGGAATTGCTTGATTTAATGCGTTTAACAGGTTTAATGCTAGGTGTGTTGTCAGATTATAAGAATTTGTTTTTGAGTTGATTGTAAATATTCTGGCCTGTTGAGAATTTCCATAAAATTAGCCTAATTTACTTTAGAATTTAAATTTTGAGGATTAAGGCGCTTGAAATTCCAGGTTTAACTTTATTTGCAAAAATTGTAAAATGATAATTCTGCACATTATATATTTTACTGATTTTACTTAGTAATTGTAGATAAGCAACAAGATCAACCCTGGGTTCAATTAAAACTCCTGGACAATCATGGTGTCAGGATCCAGCAGACACAGAAGCACAGATAAGTTAAATTCCAGAAGAACTATATAATGAGCTTTTTCCACCATAACCAGTAAGGCTCATAACCATAACCAGTATGATTCTCGTTCTTCTATGTCGAAAGTATCTCGTCCGCATTATCATTTTGATTGGATTGCATTTTGATCCGCATTATCATTTAATTGGTCAGCATTATTTATTTGATTCTCTGTTGGTGTTGATTTGTATCTATTTATAGTTTTATTTTTTATTTTTTCTCTTATTGCTCCATCTTATGGGTGTTTTGCCCTCTTTTTGTAAAAGATGGGTTATAAATAAATTGAATGGAAAATAAAACATGGTATCTAGCCTGCATGTTTCAAAAACGGGTTCCAGTGTCTACTATGGTGCGTATTGAAAATTCGTTTTGCTTGTCTATGGAAAATCAGAAGCTTATTGAAATATTATGACATATAAGTAAATAACCACGTATTTATAAAAAAAGGTTTTCGATATTCACCAAAGTGAAAATTACTGGGGCTGCTTCTAACACCTCACCATTATCCCTACCCCCCCCCCGCACTTCAAACACGACTGTTCCTACCACACCTAGTTCTGCTGTCATGTTTATATTGTTTTAAAGCTTTAACTACTATTATTTTTAAATGCTAATAACTAGCATTACTACTATTATACTATGATAATTAGTAAACACAAAGAAATTGAATTAAAATAAAGAGAGAACCTCAAGTTTAAAATGAGGAGAAATTTCAACAAAAAATTGTCATTTTGACCTTCAAAAAAGGTTCTCCATTTTGTCCTATTGGCAGTGTTAGCTGTTTGAATGTGTGATGCTTTTTTCAGGATGTTCAATACAAAATTAGATGAACAGGAGATAAATTTCATAGCTGAAATAGAAGAGGCAGGTGAGAAAATTCTTAATGACAAGAGAGAAATGGTAGCAGTTTGTCAGCAACAAAATTGGTTTAGAGAGAGTGTTTGCTCATTACAGAAATCAGAGGAAGAAAAGATCTTTATGAGTTTTTGAATCTCCATGTTTAAGATACCTAAGAAGAATGCTTTGAAATTCCTTAACAAAGGGAATGAAGAACTTAAGGAGCAAGAAATGGACCTGAGAAAAAATTTGAAGGATTCGGTAATGGTTCTTAGTCAGATAAAAGATTCACCAGGGATGAAAGGTCTGAATTTGAACCCATTGAGTAGTGAAGAAAGGAAAGCTATTTCGGATTTGATTGGTGATTATGGTGTTTAATTATTAATTTACTACTAGTAAGTTATTACTGTAAATTTGCAGATGATAAATTAAAGCCAATTTTCAAACTAAAATGTATTCTACCACAAAGGAATCAACCCCCTTCCTACACACAGAAAAACAATTGAACTATGGGAATGTAAAAAAGTGGAAAAATTGTACAAATTCAGAGATTTTGGTGAAGACAAATGAGCCCAATGGTCCAGTGAACACATGCCTAGGAACAGTATTTTATTGGACTTATTTATGTATGATAGCTAAGTCTTTTTGTTCCTCAACCTCTTTTTTTACAGTGATTATTTTCAAGTTCTAAAAATCTATTTAACAAATTGCTCACAAGGTTAGTTTGGACTGCACTTTTATTCATTCAGCATATATTAGTCAAAGATATTCAAACTCACTAAGTAATAAGGAAAGAAAATCAATTTTGGATCAGATTGGTGCTTATTGGTTGAAGCATTAAATTGTTTCGTATAGAGTTTTAGATTAGAAGTTTCTCAACATAAACCCCGGAGACACATAGAAAGAGTTGCAGACGAAGCGCTTGTCTAATTTGAAATCAGGTAAAGGTACGAATGATTTGACAGTTTTTGTAAAAAAGAAAACTTTTTCTACTCCAGAAGGCTTAATTTAAAGACTTTTGGTTTGAAAAGGGTTTCAGTATGTAGGAAAAACATCTACAAATTTAATTGTTTGATTAGAAGTTTAAAATTTTATCAGAAAAAGGTACAAAACTCTGGTTTTCTGAAATTTGAGCGTTTTCACCTACAAATTCGACAGAACAAAAAAAATACCTGTTTTCGATGTAATTTGGAAACTAATTCGACACGTGCCGAAATACTTGGGGAGTACTTGTGGGTGAATCCTGGTGCATTTGACATGCCTTTTCTTTTTATTTTATTTCTTCGTTTCTCTTCAACTTTTTTCAATGTGTAAAACACTATTCAGATAGTGGAAGCAAAAACTGAAAACTTGCCTTAAGTATAGGGATGAAATTGGATAATCATATGGAGTGTAATTGTGTGACCTAGGTCTCCATAGCATAATGTGTGATAGTATAGTGTGAAATAGGTCTCACTATAAACACTATCTGGAATGGCCTACTTCCTCTCAGCTTTAATGGTCCAGCGAAGATGGTCCATCCTTTGTCTGGAAAGTCCAGAATTCTTGAAATATGCATATCCCCCTTAAGATTATTAGAAGTTTGTGACATCGAGGAGTTTAACATGTATCATTAGCATTTTGGGTAGGATAGGGCATAGGAAAACGGGAGTGAATTTCTAAAATTTTAAGAAGTTTATTGTCATTAAATTTGGCTTAGTGGAATTTACATTCATATGTGAATTCTTAGCTTTGTCCAAAATACAGGTAGGATTTTGATGTGGTCATTTTTGATAGTTCTATGACATACTTCAAGGATCAGTAAGTCATCTACATATTAACACCTTTGAGAGAACCTGACCAATTTCATTAATCAATACTACATACAAGAGTCGTCCTAACAAGGTTCCTTGAGGAATTCCACGCTAATAAGGGAGAGGTTCATTGAGAATATTTTGTATTTTACAGATTGGGATCTATTTGAACGAAAACAAATATAAAATTTACCAAGAGATGGCTACTTCAAATGTTTTCAGTGATAAATGAATTAGGGTGTTTTAATCAACCAAGTCAAATGCTTCAAAATATGAACATAGTATGAGACCAAGCGGCAGTTTTTCAGATGGTGGAAAAATCTAGTACCTAGCATCAAATCAATAAAACTACGATTAAAAAAAAACTTTATTTTTTCATGTTAAATATTATTACAAATAATAATCATTAAAATCACTCAAAGTTGAGAAAGTACCCGTAAATTAGACAACTATGTTTTTGCTAGAGGACCCTTGAATTTCGCCGTCAATTGTTCCTCATATGTTTTACATGTTCAGTGAAGTTTCGGCAGAGTCACCAAATGTTGCCAAATTTTAGAGAAGGTCAGATGTATCTTGATGTATTGGCGCTGATCCCAACTTTTTTTGCCAAAAAAAAGTGACCAAGTAACGACAGTTTGAACATTACATAGCTAACAAATTGTTTGGAGCTCATTTTGTGTCAAATACAGGAAACTGATTGAACTGAATGTTCAATTCTTATCTGGTTGTATCCGATATAATGTCCACGCTTCGGATTGTCAAAATATAACGACGGCTTCAAGAGATGGTGTTCCAAATAACGACTAAGCAGAGTTATCCTTTTTCAAAGAAACATTTCGACAGTGGTTCCAAAATTGCACTGTCTAATCATCGGTGCCTTTACCCTAGTTAGTAAAGCTAGCTAGTTACTAGTTACCCTAGTTACTAACTAGCTAGCTAGTAAAAGGGTGAAAGTACCTTTAACCTTTACTGCTTAATTGTAATGTTTCGTATGCAAATTGTTGTTTTCTGATCTGCTATAATTTTCATGTTTCAGAAAAAAAAAACAGTTTTAACGTCATTCATTAGCTCAAATTCAATTCTCTCCATTTACTAAATACCATTTTTGAAATTTGATGTGCATGGTTCTTTTTTATTGAATATACATTGAAAATTGTTGAGAGAAGGACAGTTTTTTTTTTTTTTTTTTTTTTTTTTTAGAGCAAAATTAGATCCACTCCCAAGAAGAAGTCTAAGTAACATCAAAATTCAGGCTCGGTGAATGGATGGATCTTAAACTAATGAACCCAATGATAGATATATCTTGTTTTTTTTTGTGTAAGTTATACTTGCCGGTTTGTCACAAAATTCTTGTTCCTGAGCAAACATACCTTAAGGAGTTAAATACAGGCTCTTTATTTCCACCTATTCCCGAATGAATTACCAAGCTTCTGAAATTGTGTCTAGTTCATTGTCAAAAGATGGATATATTAGCCAAATGTCCAAATCACTCACATTTTCATTATTTTTGAGTTATATTTCTACGTTAAAGTTTCCCTATCAATCAAACAGTTCGTGGTAACGAACTGTAATGAAACAGTTTGTGGTAACGAACTGTAAGTAAGGAGCGACCCGGCTCAATACTAACCAATATTCTAAAAAATGGAATTTTGATATCTATAGATATATGAAAAGAATTGGATTTTTGTACTGATTTCAAGTATATAAGTTTCATTAAGTTTAGTCTTACCCATCAAAGGTTACAAGCCCGAGAAAATTTGCCTGATTTCAGAAAAAAGGAATAAACACCCCCTAAAATTCATAGAATCTTAATGAAAGTCACACCATCAGATTCAGCATATCAGAGAATCCTAATGTAGAGGTTTCATGCTCCTATGTGCAAAAATATGGAATTTTGTACTTTTTGCCAGAAGAAACATCACAGATGTGTGTATTATTATTATTATTTCTCCAGGGGTGATCTTATCGATCCAGTGAGCCTAGAACATTGGGAGAGGGTTGATTCTAGCGAAAATTAAAAGTTCTGGCACGTTTTTTATGTGACCAAAAAATTGGGGGGCAACTAGGCCCCCTCCCATGTCACTTTTTTTTTAGAAAATCCTCTGATCAAAACTCCGAGATTGCTTTTTGTTCAGCATAGTTCAAAGGCCTAATAATTATGTCTTTGAAGATGAAACGACCCCCCCCCCCCCAAAGCCCCTGGAAAAAGATCTTTAAGTTATAAAAAATGCCCATTGTTCATATATAGTATTTTTTATTTAGAAGTATGGCTACATTTTTTTGGGTGGGAAGGGGAGGACGAATTTTTGCTGGGGCGACTTTGCACAGGGACAATTTTTCATGGAGAGGGATCTACCTAGGGATGAATTTTTCAGGGGAAATTGTATACTTCGGGAATTTTCCAGAATTCCTATACGAAATTTCTTTTTATATCTTGCTTTTTCTTTACTGACTCAATTTTACGCGTGGAGGTTTTAAGGGTAATTTTCCGGTGTAAGTTTTCTCCAGGATTATATTGCCCAGAGGATATTTCGGTGGGGAGAGTTTTTTCGTGGAGGTGGGGCCAGATTTCCTGGTGTTGTTTAAAAAACGATAAGAAATTAAGAAAAAACAAGTTTTTTCAACAAAAAGTAAGGAGCATTATCAAAACTTAAAACGAACAGAAATTTTTACGTATGCGAGGGGTTGCCCCCTCCTCAACACCTCGTTCTTTTTCGCTAAAGTTTAAATTTTGTCCTAAATCGTTAAAAACGACTCCTGAAACACATGGGTTGTATAAGTAACTTTTGAAGAAATGCCGAAAAAACTTAAACGTGAAGAGCGAGGTGTTGAGGAGGGCGTGACCTCCTCCGAGGTGTTTAGTAAGTAATAAATCTATTGTATTTGTGTCATTTTTGTGTGTTTAAATTGAATTTAGTGATAGGGAAAATAGCCCGTTATCACAAGGCTCTTTGGTATTTGATGGCTCACAGTGGCAAGCTATGTAAATAAAGTCACACTCTCCAACTTAAACTGCAAAAAAGAAACAGTTGAAAAAACGCTAGATTTACCCAAAAAATTGTTGGTTCTTTTTAGAAAGACGATGAACATACTTAAATGCGACCTACACATAGTAAATAATTGGTGAATATAACTACGTTTGATAATAGTATGACATTTAAATGAAACAAGAACCTTTGATTCTTTTCTAATCTACGAAAAATGCACTTTTTTTTAAAGAGTTGCTATTTAAAATTTGTTTTACTGTATCTGCTCACTTTTTCTCACATAGAACAAAGCAACGCTTTGCATCTACCATCGCCATCGTTGCTGGGTTAAGACTTTGTGGGAGCCATGTGCAAATGAAATCTCCGGAACTTTGGTTATTAATACTGGAAAAGATCCTGTGTACCAGCAAGGAGGGGAATATCTCCCATATTGGTCTAAAAGAATCCTTTCTGAAAGAAAATTGAAGCTAAAAATTCACTTTTTTGCGCTTTAAAAGCTAATGTGTTTCATGGCTAATTAAAATCTCTGTGAACCGTAGTTTATGGAAATGAACTTATACTAGGCCCTGTATGTAATTTACAGACAATTAGACTGATGGATCATAATGTAAATTAAGAAAAATAAAAATTGAGAGTGTTTTTTTTTAATTTACAATTAATCATAATCACAAGGCTTCAGATTGATGCGTGCTAATATGTCGAATAAAAGGCTTTAGTTTAGGCCACTTTTTTATGTGATTGCTAGGCTATCACTTTAAGTAACGTTTATTTTAAGTGAGGATTAATCTCTAGAGTACAATTTGAAAATATCTTACTCGTATTAAAAAAAAATATGTTGCCTCTAAAGATCGTGGCTTGTCCCCTGAAGCCAATTCTGTAGCCTATAGAGTAATACACCATTAACGTCTACGAAAAGATCCATAAAACTTCCTTCCAAAAGCCAACTGCAAAAATTTATGAGACAAATATGCAAGAATGTCTGCTGGAAAACTGGTATGGACTGTCAAAAATGGCCAAAGAGTCAGTTGTGTTTTACTGAAAACCATGTGCATTTTGAGCAGTGTTGCTTTTCTTTGTTGTAACCTCAGGAAAAAAGAGCACGATCTTAAATGGGATTATATGAATCAAAAGAATATTTGTTAGAAATATTACAGCTGTGACTTTCAACTTGGTTCTACTATTTTTAAAGGAAACTATTATCACAATTGTTCCTTTTGATTCTATTTTAAACAAACAAATAAAAATTGATGCCTAAACATCACTTTGATTCCTAAACAGATTGTTTGAAGCACTTTGATAAGTTGTATAAAGCAATTTTTAAAATTAACAAATAGTTGATGATTTCGCAATTGATTTTGTATACATTTGAAAACAATGTAAGCAAAGTATAAATACAAACTTCCTGTATATCAAACTAAAGAAAATAAATTGACTGTTTAAAATATAATGAAATTAATTCTTGACAATATGACCAATTTTTGATTTTTCAATGTGATAATGATAAAAGAGAAACTTTGAAATATGTTTTGTTTTCAGTAAAGAGCAAGTGACGTTCTGGCTTTTAGATGATTTAGAGTACGGTAGCCCTAAATTTATTTGTCAAAGTTTCTGCCCGCTGGAAGTTTGCCTTGATTATTGATTTCAATATCTGCTTGTGATAGGATTCTTCTATTCATCCATAGTAGTTGATGTGAGTAGTTGATCTTTATTTTTGATGTGATTATTCGTTTTTGTATACGAAATGAATATATTGAAAACAGGTAAAACTTTTAATAAGATACCCTTTTAAAAGGGTTTTGTTAGATACCCCTCTTTTTTACCCTGCGAAATCAAATAAAATAAGAATTTTTTTTTAGCAAGATACGGACAAAACGTTCAAGTCATTGGACGTAAATTGCTTTCTTTTCTCGAGTGTTAAGAAGATTATGTTGGACTAAACTCACAAATTTCGTTTTTGTCAAACGCAAAACGTAAGTTCAATCGGCGAAGAAGGCTAGCTTAGGGGAACACCACCCATCATCAAGCTCACTGCAATCGAAGTATGATAAAAGAAGCAAATAACTTCATGAGTATTTTTGTTGTTCAAATTCATGGAAATTTAGTTTTATTTTTCTGTGTTCCAGCGGTAAAATTCTAGTCGAATTACTTTATGCTATCTTTGAAGCTTTGTTAGGTCAGAAAAATGAAACTTTCAGGGATTGATTTACAGACTAAAGTATGTCCCGGGAAGGTATTTTGAAGTAATTACCTCAACTCCTTCTCCCTCTACAGGGCACTGACGTTGGATGACCTTTAAAAACATTTGTTTTATAAAAATGAAACCTTGCAAAATAGGTCTTCTGCTTAGATGAAGTACAATAAAAGTTCTTAAGCCGAACTGGCCAGCCATGACAAAAAAAAAAAAAAAAAAAAACAAACAAACAAAGAGAGGTGAAACTCAATGAAAAGACAACAAACGGGACTGCGGCCAGTTGAGAGAAAATATGAAAACAACGCAGATATTTCGCCTGTATATAAACTAGGCGTCCTTAAAATCTTAATTCCCTTATTGATTATTGGTTCATTTTTCAAAAGACAATATAAATTGGGTCAATATTAAAATTTACCGTGTCCCTATTTATTGACAGATTAGCAAACATATGTTTTTTAGTTTTTATAGTCTCTCTCGCCCTCTGAGGAAAACCCCTATCATTAAAAATAGCCATGGCCTCATCAAATTGTACAAAATGTTCAGGATGAAAGAACGTAAGTTCAGCCAGAGCCGAAACAATAGTTTCAGGAGGCTTGCTTAATTGTAGCGTTTTTTCTATTGAGTTGTGATGTTCAGTAAATCTTTCAAGAAATTGTTGGTGAGTTCTACCAATATAAAATTTTCACAGGAACAAAGAATTTTATGCACCCCACTAACTCAATCTTCCCGGATTAAATCCTTCCCGGAATTAAGCAAACTACCTAGTGGTCTCACCGATCGGAAACATGCATCAATGTTATGTTCAAGCAAAATTCGTTTAAGCATCTCCCGCAAAATAGGTACATAAGGCAAAGAAATAAAACTTTTAGACACATTTAATTCTGAAGACTGCGAAACTCCAATAATCCTATTGTTTTGCTTAATGTGTCTATTGTATTATTTTATCAATGAATTTGATCGAATAACTATTACAAAATAAAATATTCCTCATGTACAATTCAGAATCTAAAAATTTGTGGGAACAAACTCTGAAAGCTCTATCCACCAGTGAAATCGTAACCCCTTATTTCACTGAAATAGGGTGACACAAATGAATATTCAAATACCTATCACTGTGTGTAGGCTTTCTTTATATTGAGAACAATAAATGGAAATCGCTTTTAATTAATAAGATATCAAGAAAAGGTAGTTGGTCATTTTCTTCAAACTCCATTTTAAATTTTATATTAATATCAAAACTATTTAAATGTTTAGGGAAAAAGTCTAGATAATCTAAACCGTGTTTCCAACTGCAAACCACATCGTCCATGAATCTGCCCCAGAAACGAGCGAAGAGCCTAAAACTGTGTATAGCGGAGGTTTCAATAAAGTCCATGAAAAGATTTGCCAACAAAGGAGAGAGGGATGCCCTCATAGTCAAAACAAGCACCTGTTTATAATATTCACCTCTAAAACCAAAATAAAGAGAATATTCATTTACAAGGATAAACAATTTCATTATGACATCAATTTCCAAACTAGCCATAGTCACATCTTGTATCAAATCAAAGTACTATTGTTATTTAATCTTTAATATATCTTCGTACTCTTTCACATTACAATCCGAATACATGGAAACCACATCAAAGCCGCAGAGAATTGAATTCTCCTCCAGTGTAAAATTTTTCAACTTATTAGTAAGATCAGTCGAATTTTTTAAATATAATTTTTGTGTTCCTAAAAGAGCACGCAATGACACCGACAACCCATTTACTAGTTTTGCAACAGGTGACGAGAAAGTTGATAAAATGGGACGGAGGGGGACTCCCGTCTTATGAATTTTGGGTAGACCATAGATCAAGGGTGCGGAATAACCTCTTGGTTAAAGTTTATTCTAAAATTGTGGGGTAATGTGTAAATTCTTTTTCAGAGACTCCAATACCTTTCTTATCGACTTTAACCAATAATCAATAAGGGTATTAAGATTTTACATAATCACCAGGGGAATAGATTACCTACTGGACCAAAAAGAGTTGCTTCAATTTATAGCTAACAAGAGAATTTTTTTTTTCGCAACAAAATAGTTAACCGAGTTTCAATTTTATAATTTTTTCTTCAGTTGCTTTGATGTTCTCATTGAAGTAACTCTAATAGCTTCTATTCCCTGCTTGGATCAGTAGCGACAATTGTATTTATTAATATTGGTGGTAGTTTTATTTGTTTTTAGTTCAGTGTTTTATCTTTGTTTCTCTTGTGTTGAGGACGCCTAGTTTGCATACAGGCGAAATATCCGCGTTGTTTTAGTCTTTCACCTTTTCTCTCTCTACTGTCTGTTTATTGTCTTTTCATTGAGTTTTACCTCTTTTTGTTGTTTTTTGTGATGAAGTACAAGAAAAGTATTTCTAGCGTTACAAGTTTGCTCAATCCCAATTTCTGATGTTTCAAACATCTCCAAATATATTTCCTAAATTTAGAAAAACTCATTGATATGGCTAAAATTTTACTCATATAAAATGAATTATATTTTCAGAATTAAAACAAGAGAAAAAGAAACTAAAAACTGAAAGTTAAGAAATAATGCTGTTTTGTCTAAACTACAACAGGACCTGTGAAGTTGGTATATTTCTAAGACATAGAAATCGCAAGAGGGTTAACATAGTAGCTTTTCAATACCTTACTTGACTGTGTTTTTGCTCTGGATTCATTACAGAAAGTGTTATTTTCCTAACCTAACCGCTTTCCAAGATAATAAAAAGTAGCTTGTCTAGAATTTTACCACCAATTCTATGCTTAATAGCTTTAAAATCAACTACATTCAAAGGTCGTAATGAAATAAAAAATGTAGTTCTGTCTGTCCTTGGGGCGTTAAAAAAAATTGACGATTGCTATTAGAACTTCTTATTCTGCGATATGTTTTTTATTATTTTTTTTTTTCAAATGTACAATAGAACTATCCTTTATCTGCCCATAAGGGAAGTTTTCAAAGCGTAATAAAATATGTTTAATCACCTTTAAATTATTAGTTATGTTTAACTGAAAAATTCAAACAAACTCTCAATAACTTTTGATACATCAAAAGTGTCTGAAGAAACTTTTTTTACAAATTAAATAAGCTGACGGTTCAAAATTTTCCAGTGGTCAAAAGTAAGTGAGGATACTTATAGTCTAAACGAACTTAACTTTTCCTTTTGGATTGGACGCTTGATTTGATCTGGAAGAAAAAGCGGAGCGTGAGAAGACTAGTGAATTATCCATTCTTTCAAATTAAGGAGAAGAAGTTAAAAAGTGTACCAGTATCTTTACTGAAGTTGAAATTTAACAAAAGGAGAGCCAAGGTGGTTAATAAATTAAAACTAACTTCAATGCGAATTCAATTTACTGAGAGCCCCCACAGATTTCTTTACCAGGAGAGAAAGAAGAGGATAAATCAATGTTGGCTTAGTAGTAAAATTATAATACCTGTTTCTTTGCATTGCGGCAAAGCCATAGTGCACAATAGGCAATACCGTGGAGGGCTTAATCTTAATTTACCAACTATGAATTTTTTTTCTTCAAAAAATGAGTAAAATGTGTTATAAAATGATTCACTCTCCTTAGAAGGGAATTTTTACTTAAAGTAAAGGAACCAAGAAAAGGGAGATTTTATTTAAAGCCCTAGTATTATTAGAAAATTTTAAAACAACAGATTAGTGTAATGTGGTCTATGCAAGAAGAGCGCACATTTTCGTTAGCCTAGGGTCAGTGCAAGGTCTTGGTCCAAACCTGGTTAAAAGTAATCTTGTTATTAATATAAATAAGCTGATCAAAGTGTCGATTATTTGTATAAAGTCGATTTTTGCATTATTGTTTCATATCTTTTATAGTATACAATACATTGACCATTTCAGCAAAATTATTGTAGAGGAACTGGTATACCTGTAAAATATAATATGAGAAGCTTTGTCATGTTTCCAAAATAAGTCCATATATTTAAAATCAAATGTATGTCTCTGTGTGCTCTCTATATTACTACACTCGTCATCCGATCACCAAGAAACCTCAATAAGTCGTTGATTACACTCTTGCGAAGGTTTAAGGTATAAATACACTCTCCTCCTCCTAAGGCCATCTTAATCTTTGTAACACTTTGTGCGCTGTCTGAAACTAGAGACCCATGAACACATACTTGACAGTTGCTTCCGTTCGCATTATTTGCATTTTTTGGATATTTATTGTCCAATAACGCTGGACGGGAAAGTTAACAATCCTAACCCAATTTTTCAAAAACTTTTAGTTTAAAAATATGGTCGTTATTTTATTTATTTATTTATTAATACCAAATATGGTAAGCTTTCAAGCTTGTCGCAGTAAACATAATAAAAAGAAATTTATATGTAGAGAAAAATTTTTGAGGGAGAGAATTTTCCGCAGAGGGGAATTTTTCTGGGGGAAAAATGTCTGTGGGGGATTTTTCAAATACTTTATTGAGACTTTTTACAGTGCTTTAACTTACAATGTAATTTGTAACCAATGTCGTAAACTCTTGTACTTGTGAGTTGTGAGGGATTGTGTCAAGCGAGTATCATTATTTCTAGGCGTAATTAATTATTCTTGACTACTTTTCAATTTTTAAATCTAGTGAAACTTTCTTCGGGTCATAGTGTAGGAATACGCATAAACTATTGGTGAGGGAGCTTGCAGAAATAATCTTTGAAATTGTGGTAATCGTTGAAACTTTGATTTTTGAAATCAATAGCTATTGTCAAGTTAAAAAAATAGGAAATGATTTATAACCCAGGAATAGGGCTGAGTGCTACAAAATGAATTACTGGAATCAGTAACAACAATACCACCGCCAGCTGCAGATAAATTACATGATAGGCTACTTTTATTTTCAAACAGTTCGTGATCACGAACTCTAAGTAAGGAACGACGTGGCTAAATAGTAAGCGAAACAAATTAAACAATTCGTATAAATAGGTAAAAATGAGGAATACTACCATTTAAATCTCGTGAAAAGAAAGCTCTTTCTAGTGCTTGTCCTCCTCTTGAAACATGTGGTGATGCTCATTGTGAGCGTCCCCAACCTCTCCGTCTTTGTTTCAGTAAGCATGTAAATGTAATTTTTTATGTTGCATAGAAACATATTTTCTGCATTAAGAGGGTGGTATCATCCCACCCGCACCAATATTACAGACGTAATACAAAAACATTCCTGAGAATCAAGACGTGTTAGAGATTGATTTCTACCCCCTCCCCCTCTCTGACCTCCTAATATATTTATCTGAAGGACCACGGATACTTACTAAAATTTGGGCATAGAAGCACACTTTTTGATGTTTCAAGCATCAAAGCCTCCTGTCTACACAAAGGTCCACCGGCCCTGCTGCTCCACGATCTATTTTCGCTACTTAAAAAAATCGGTATTACTCTCAAGTTCCTTTCGAATTAACATCCTTCCGATATTCTAGGGCCGTTGGTTCATACAATCACCCCCGGAGAAAGAAAACAAACAAAAAATACTCATCTATAATCATGCTTCTAGGAACAAATCAGCTTCAGATTTTGATGTATTTTTATTGGAACGGCTAAAGATATCAATTTGAAACTTTCAGTATAGGAAATGTTGAACCGAGTAAAAAGATAGTATATGCATCCAGGAAGTGAAAAAGGCATATCTTCAATATTTCGGGAACAACTGACTGCATTAAGTTGAAACATTCAGGAAATGTTGAATTGGTTTTAGACTAAATAAAAAGATAACAATATTTGCATCAAGGTTGTCAAAAGGGCGTGCATTTAATACATCAGGAATGCCTGATGGAATTAAGTTGGAAAAATTCAGGGAATGCTGAAGGGATATTGAACTAAATCAAAAGACACTGAATGCACCCATGTGCTCAAAAGGGTCTATCTACAATATATCAGGAATGGCTAGGGGCATTCAATTGAAACTCATGGGATGTTGAACTAGATCTATAGACCCTGTGTGTACCTATGTTTTTAGAAGCGTGCATCTGTATTATTTCAGGAACGGCTAGGTGTGTTAATTTGGAACTTTCACTGCTTGACAAGATAAATTAAAATGCACTATCCACTTCCAGGTTGTCAAAAGGGCGTACTTGCAACATCTTGGAAACAGCGAAGGATATTAAGTTGAAACTTTCGGGAAATGTTGAGGAGGATATTGAACAAAATTGGAAGACATTACCCACATCTGGGTTGTCCAATGAGCGTATTTGCAATATCTCAAGTATGGCAGGGTATACCTGGGGCTTAAGGGACCCAGTTGAAACTTTGAGGAAATGTTCGACTGGAAGACCAAATAGATTTTAAATTTTGATTCGGGGAGGGGAGGGGGTAATATAGAGTTAACAAAGGACAAAAAAATCCTATAAATAAAAATATCCTAAAATAAAAAATATATTAAAATAAATAAAGTATGGTTTCTATGGATTCTTAGCATGGATGTTTCTTTTTTCTGTTGATCTGATTAAATTTTAGCCCTGGAAAACACCTCAACTAAAATTTCAGGACTAGGGGAACTTCAACTGGAGACAAATCTGGTTGCGTTGATTCTTTGTGTCTTCTTTCTTCTTTTTTTTTTAAACAAAAAGTCAACTCTTTTTCATAAACGAGCTCAATATACATTTATAGAAACAAACAAGCAGTTAAAGCATATCTTACACAATAAGATTCTTATGATTAAATGGTCGATAAGTATGTGTGTAAACTCTGGTATGTACCATGATTGGGCTCTAACGCTATCCAGGTTTCCATTTTAATTTATTTGAGTAATATTTCTCGTTCCCGCCCATTCAAAGTTCTGTTGTACAACTATTTTAAAAAATTGTTTCAAATTTTGTCTAAGTGAAATGTTCTATTTCGAAGCTAAAGTTTGAAGAAATAAAATAGCTTTAAATACTGATAGAACTTTATTTTATCTCTCGAAAACCTAAAGAAAGTTTCCATATTTTTCATAGATTTTTGGGAAATGATGCCGTAGATCGTGATTTTGGAGCACAGAAGTTCCTTTTTCCCCCTAAAATTTGGATTTTGATGTTTATTGTATTGTAGTGGTCTAATACCATGGAAATTAAGCGATAAGACATGTACTTCTATATCCAAGAATGAGTTCTGTGCAAAAAAATTATTTCTAAAGTCATCGCACATTGGTTTCCTTGACATCCTACAAGTAATTTTTTTTCTAGCCAGGTAGAATTTTTTTTAACCCCAGATTTTCAGATTGCAGATAATAGCTTACAACAGTCATAACGCATCAGAAACCGTGATACAGGAGCATACAAATTTATTCTCCGTGAAATGTAGCTACGTGTGTTGCTCCGCAACTGTGATTACGGCATAGGCGTAGACAGAATTTTGTTTAGGGGGGGGGGAGCTGATTATGTGACAGAAAGAAGCTAAGATTATATCAATAGTTAACAAAAATTTACGTTGGTACCAAGATCTGTTTGACTCTTTCTCTCAACTCTACTTTATTAAACAGTAAAAAACTTTAGCGTAAAGAGCAGGGCGTTGCAAAGGGAACGTTTTGAGAAAAGATGGGTGAGGGGAAGCCTAGTTGCCCTCCAATTTTTCGGTTACTTAAAAAGGCAACAAGAACTGTTCAGTTTAAACGAAAGTTTTTATTAGTAATAAATATGCTTAACATAAGAATTAACTTACGTAACGAGCTTCTATATTCTTATATCTTTATTATGTACTAGCTGGGTCCCGGCAGCTTCACCGCTGGGCCCCAGCACGGCATGTGGTAGGCTTCAATATATGAATTCTTATTGGCCCTTGTGTTCTAATGCAGTTTTTTCAAAGATTTTTGATTATTATTAAAGTAAGTCAAATTTTTAACAATGATATCTATTAAGCTTCAAAATTTTGGATTTCTGTGGCAGACTGGCACCAAGAGGAAGACACTGAGTTTGAACTATAGAGTAAACCACATAAGGGCCGGGGTCTAAAACATATAGAATAGGAGAGTCGAGGTACTCTCTCCCAAAAAATACAAAATTTATCTTTCTATGTTTTTGAGACTATTCTTACACAAAATTTACTCGAATCTCGGTATTTTTCTAGCAGTTCTTAACAAAAGCTTGTTATGAATGAAGTTCTTTGAGAAGCACTCAACTAGGCCTACTTTAAAGTCTACATATGAGCACGCCTACTGTCAAATAGTACCATGTTTTGTCCAATTTCTTTATTACTAGGCTGCTGCTACTAACAAGAGGGATCATGGTGATGACCTTTACCCATTGCTAACATATAGTACTGGTTATTGGGAAAGTGCAAAGATATTCTCGGGGATGGGTCTGGTGGAGAACTTTTTTTGGGGGAAGGGCATGGGAGGAAGAACTGGATTTCCTAGCATTAATTGAAAAACTATCAGAAATTAAATCAATTTCTGTCTTGTAATTCTGTCTGCCAAAAATCTCTTCAAATCATTTATTCTGCGCCCAGTAAGACTCAATTCTACTCCTTAACACACAAATTTGTATTTCTAAATTGTATTATTTAGTTGTATTTGCATATACAAACTCGTTATATTTTAGCCCTCTGTTTTTCAGATTTAAACAACTGAAACCTTAGAAATGTCTCTTTTTAGCCAAAAAACACTTATTTCCTTTCTCCTCTAGAATTTTATTTTCTTGGACATAAATCCCTTCAAACCCCATTTTTCTCATTTCACCGACATACCTGTGAGGTTCGATTAAACTCCTTTATAATCGGTAATTTATGGTTTTTTAGTACTTGTATATTATACGGCAAACAATAAAGTTTGACTCTTTCTCATAACTCTACTTAAAAAAAAAAACTTTAGCGTAAAGAGCGAGGCATTGAGGAGGGGACAGCCCCTTTCATTTATAGAATATTTCTGTTCGTTTTAAGTTTTAATGTTGCTTCTTACTTGCAGTTAAAAAACTTGTTTTTTTATTTGATTTCCAAAAGTTTTTTAATTAATACATGTTTTGATTTTGGCTTACCGCGCATGAACAATTGAAAAGAAATTTGCTTTTCTTTTTTTTTTGGCTAAATGGCTTTCTCATAGCTTATATTGGACAATTTTTATAAAATAAAAGAGTGGCGGAGGAGGCCTAGTTGCCCTCCAATTTTTGGTTGCTTAAAAAGGCAACTAGAACCTTGTATTTTTTAACGAACGTTTTTATTTGTAATAAATATACATAACTTACGAATTAGCTTGCGTAACGAACTTCTTTGTTTGTATGTTTTATGACATACATGAGGGGGTTCTTCCCTCGTCAATACCTTGCTCTTTACATTAAAGCTGGAATTTTGTCCCAGTTCTCCTATCTACAAAAATATGGAACTTCGTATTTTTTGCCAGAAGACTGATCACGGATGCGTGTTTATTGGATTTATTTTTATTTATTTTTTCTCAGGAGTCATCGTATTGACCAAATGGTCGTAGAATGTCACAAGAGGGCTCATTCTGACGGAAATGAAAAGTTCTCGTGCCCTTTTGAAGTGAACAAAAAATTGGAGGGCACCTAGGAGCTGCATTAGAACATAAAAAGAACAGAGATTATTACGCATATGAGGGGTTCTTCTCCTAAATACCCCGCTCTTTAAGCTAAGGTATTTTTAGTAACTTGAACTATTTATTCTACGGCCTGTCTGATTCAGGGGTCATTCTTAAACAATTGGGACAAAATTTAAGCTTTAGTGTAAAGAGCGAGATATTAACGAGGGAACTAACCCCCTCATATACATAATAAAATATAAGAATATAGAAGTTCGTTACGTATTTAATTCTTAAGTTACATATATTAATTACTAATAAAAACGTTTGTTAAACATTAAAAGATCTAGTCGCCTTTTTAAATAACCGAAAAATTGGAGGGTAACTAGACCTCCTCCCCCACCCCTCTTTTCTCAAAATCGTCTGATCAAAACTAACAGAAAGCCATTTAACCAAAAAAAGAATTAATATACAAATTTCATTTTAACAATATATATGCGGAGACCCAAAATCAAACATGTATTAATTCAAAAACGTTCAGAAATTAAATTTAAAAAAATTAGTTTTACTGCGTGTATGAAAGGGGCTGTTCCCTCTTCAACGCCCCGTTCTTTGAGAGAAAATTTCAAAATACGGAAAGTTTATTTTTTGTAATAAATAAAAAAACTAACCCTTTCTATATCACAAACAAAATCTTATCAAACTGAAGCTGAGTGATTACTACTATAATATACTTACCAAAGGGTGCACACGCGACACAAACCGATTTTCTTGGACATGATTCAAGAAGGATGTGTCTGCATTGCGCAATGTCAAGACAGAGAAAAGTAACATATATGGGAAATATTGGAGCATATATTTGTAAAGAAGGCACGGGGGAGAGTATTTAAATTGTTTGAAGTCGATAACAATTCTCATTTCATAATATGGAGAATAATTGTACCTAAAATATTTTGAATGCAGACCCGCTATACTTAATTTTCTTCTTTGATACTTAGTTTAATATGGCTTCCAAATATAAGGAATGGAAAAAGGGCAAAGAATGATCGACGGAGGTGGAGGGGGGAGAATATCCTCTTATAAAGCAAGTATGGGCTCTGCTTCTGTATTAATGATTTTGAGCTGACTGCTTAAATTGGTTAAGACTTAGATTAAAACTTAAAATGAAAGAAATTATTGAGTATGTGAGGGCGATCGCCCTCTTCTCAAAACCTCACTCTTTACACTAAAGTCCCTCGTCAATACCTGGCTCTTTACATTAAAGCTGGAATTTTGTCCCAGTTCTTTAAAAATTACCCTTGAATCTCAAAGGCTAAAGTACTTTGATGGTGGAAACATCACTACAAATGCGTTATATTTCCCAGGCATTCCCTAATCAAATAGTTCGTGGTAATGAACTGTAGTAAGGAGCGACCCGGCTCAATAGTAAACAAAACTCTAAAAAACGAAATTTTGATACTAAAAGATACATCAGAAGAATTGGATTTTTATGCTGATTTAAATATATAAGTTTCATCAAATTTAGTCTTTGTCATCAAAAGTTACGAGCCTGAGAAAATTTGCCTTGTTTTGGAAAAGGGGAAAACACCCCCTGAAAGTCATAGAATCTTAACGAAAATCACATCATCGTATTTAGCATATCAGAGAACCTAAATGAAAAATTTTGAAGCTCCTATCTACAAAAATATGGAACTTCGTATTTTTTTGCCAGAAGACTGATCACGGATGCGTGTTTATTGGGTTTATTTTTATTTATTTTTTCCCATGAGTCATCGTATTGACCAAATGGTCGTAGAATGTCACAAGAGGGCTCATTCTGACGGAAATGAAAAGTTCTAGTGCCCTTTTGAAGTGAACAAAAAATTGGAGGGCACCTAGGAGCTGCATTAGAACATAAAACGAACAGAGATTATTACACATATAAGGGGTTCTTCTCCTAAATACCCCGCTCTTTAAGCTAAGGTATTTTTAGTAACTTGAACTATTTATTCTACGGCCTGCCTGATTCAGGGGTCATTCTTAAACAATTGGGACAAAATTTAAGCTTTAGTGTAAAGAGCGAGATATTAACGAGGGAACTAACACCCTCATATACATAATAAAATATAAGAATATAGAAGTTCGTTACGTAAATTAATTCTTAAGTTACATATATTAATTGCTAATAAAAACGTTTGTTAAAAATTAAAAAATCTAGTTGCCTTTTTAAATAACCGAAAAATTGGAGGGTAACTAGACCTCCTCCCCCACCCCTCTTTTCTCAAAATCGTCTGATCAAAACTAATAGAAAGCCATTTAACCAAAAAAAGAATTAATATGCAAATTTCATTTTAACAATATATATGCGGAGACCCAAAATCAAACATGTATTAATTCAAAAACGTTCAGAAATTAAATTAGAAAAACGTTCTGGGAATTGTACCTAAAATATTTTGAATGCAGACCCGCTATACTTAATTTTTATATATACTTAAATTATACTTAGATTTTTTGTTCCAGTTATTTAGGAACGACTCCTGACTCATAGAAGCCATTTAATTAAAATAGTAAGCTCTTTTAAAAGCTCTAAGGAAAACTTTAGCGTAAATGGTGAGATACTTACCTTATATAGGCTAATCAATTGTTTCTACTCGTTTTAAGTTACTCTTTACTTGTAGTTAAAAAAATTGTTTTTTAAAATTTAATTTCTGATCTTTTTATGAATAAAGCTGGGAAATCCGGATCTTCTTCCATATAAATTTCCATTCCCACAAAAAATTTTCCATAGAAAGATTCTCCCACATACCCCCTCCCTCAACCAGAAACCCCCCTGAAAAACGTTTGTGTACTTCCAACATCTAAAGAATGAGCAAAGTTCATAGGTTGCAGCCCGGGCATGTGGGAAGTCAAGCTGTCCTCAAAGACAGAGTTATTAGATTTTTCAACTATGATGAAAAAATAGCTATCTTAAAATTTTGATCGGGTGATTTTAGGAAAAAAGCAGGTGGGGGTTAACTGCCATTCAGTGTTTTTGGTCACTTGAAAAGGGCACTAGAACTTTTTATTTTCGATCAAATGTGCCATCTCCCAATATTCTGTGATCAATGCTCTAATAGATCACCCCTGGGGGAAACAAACAAATTCCAGCAAAAATGCAAAATTTCACATTTTGTACATCGGAGTACGGGCCCCTGATAACCCCCCCCCCTGATAACTTGGTTCTAGAGAAATAAACAAAAAATGAAAAACAATTTGTTGCCCTTTTTTGGGTGCCTGTCAACAGATTTTGCCCTTAAATAAGGAAATTATAAGTTCTAATTTGTGACTGAGTGATCCCTAGCCAGTTTTCGAAAAACAATTTTTTTTTTATCTTAAATATGTATTTGTTTACTAGCAATTAATGCAGTTACTAGAACAAAAGAAAGCTCGTATAATTATAGAAAACACAAGGAAAATACCTTAATAAAGGAGAATTTCGGTGAGCATATGCTGTCAACTTAATGCTTGCATTGCAAGAGTACCCATGAGCTGATATATGAAGACATTATAATCAGAAATGTTTCCTCTGAACGGAATGCTGGAAATTTCGGTATTTTCTCCTTGAACGGAAAAGTGTTTTGAGTTTTATTATCAATTTGTTTCAGGGCTGATTGTATTTATCTAGTTGTCACTTTGAAAAATATTTAATTTTTACAGTTATGAAGCATAAAGATGTCGTATATACTGGATTTTGGTATTAAAAATTAAACTAAAAATATGTTATTAAGCATTTTTAGTTTATGAGCTACCTCAACAATATGTTCTTTGATATGCTGAATCTGATGGTGTGAATTCCATGACTTCAAGAGGTCTTAACCTCTTTTTCTGAAAATCAGACAAATTTTCTCAAACTCGCAGCTTTTGATGGGTAAGACTAAACTTATATATTTAGAATCAACATTATAAGCATATTCTTTAGATTTATCTATTGGTATCAAACTTCCATTTTTTAGAGTTTTGGTTACTATTGAGCCGGGTCACTATTTATTTACAGTTCGACACCATTAACTGTTTAATTACTCATCAAAATCTAAACAGAGATCATTGAAATATTGATCGTTGTTTCTGCATTACCAGAAGTATTGTATTTATAAAACTTCACAGTTTCATGAAATGTATTTAAATATATAGAAAATACTTGTTTAGCTAGGGTAAAGAGCATGTTTAAAACTTAAAACAAATATGGAATATTCTGTATATAAGGGGGACTACCCCCATTCTCAACACGCCTCTTTCATATACGAAGTAATTTCTGTTCGTTTTAAGTTTTAATGTCGCTCCTTACTTTCAGTTAAAAAAACTTGCTTTTTTTTATTTAATTTCTGAACGTTTTTGAATCAATGCATGTTTTGATTTTGGCTCTCCGCAGAGGAATAATCAAAACGAAATTTGTATATTTTTTTTTTTTTGGCTAAGTGGCTTTCTCATAATTTTGATCAAATGATTTTGAGAAAAAAAGAGCGGGGGAGGAAGCCTAGTTGCCCTCCGATTTTTTGGTTAATTAAAAAGGCAAGCCAAGCAAGGGAAAACAATCCCTATGAAGTTTTGACCCAATCCTAAACCTATAATAAGCCCTTTTCCTTTAGTAAAACCTATGCCAAATTAATTTACATTCTATTAAGCCTTTGCCTCAGGAACTTGTATGGGACATTTTAGGGGTTATTAGATATTGGATAAACAAAAAGTGCTTGGGGGGCAGGTTGCCTTGTTCTAATTTTTGAGAATAAAAGGTTCAAACAAGATGAAACCTGTCTGCCTTTCAACATGCCAGCCTTGAAAAACTTGTTTTGTGCAAAAGTTTTTAATATTAATTTCCTTTCATTTTTTTATTGACTTATTTTTATAACACTTGGCATTTGCCAGATGATATAGCGATCGCAATTTCTACTTCGGCGTAAAGAATGGGGATAAGGAAAGAGTAGGCTAGTCTAATAATTTCTATTTATTTTAACTTTTAATGTTGCTCCTTACTTTCAGTTGATTTTTTTTTATTTTTAATTCAATGACATTAAAAAGTGACGTGAAGATTTTAACTTAAAAACTTCTATAAATTTAACTTTCCTATATATGAGAGAGGCTGTCTCTTTAAGTTTGACTTTTGTATCGCAATGCTCTAAGAATGAACATTCTATCATAAAACCAGTGATAAAAAGCTGCGATTTAAAAAAAAAAAAATGCAATTTTCAATTTTAAAAAGATGCTTCATGGATGATAAGACTTATTTGGTTATATTTGTCTAAAGCAAAAAAAAAAAAAAAAAAAAAATCCTCAAACAGTTCGTGGTAACGACCTGTAGTAAGGAGCGACCCAGCTCAATAGTAAACGAAACTCTAAAAAACGGAACTTCGATGCTAAAAGATATATCAAAAGAATTGGATTTTTATGCTGATTTTAAATATATAAGTTTCATCAAATTTAGTCTTTGTCATCAAAAGTTATGAGCCTGAGAAAATTTGCCTTATTTTGAAATATAGGGAGAAACACCCCTTAAAAGTCATAGGATCTTAACAAAAATCGTGCCATCGCATTCAGCGTGTCAGAAAACGTTTTAAAAAATTTAAACCTTTGAAAAAATTTTAAGGTCCAATCTACA
Organism: Artemia franciscana; assembly: GCF_032884065.1. Lineage (NCBI taxonomy): Eukaryota > Metazoa > Arthropoda > Branchiopoda > Anostraca > Artemiidae > Artemia > Artemia franciscana. The sequence goes on from NC_088882.1 coordinate 3,131,024, forward strand.
AAATGTGGAATTTCGTATTTTTTGCCAGAAGACAGATCACGGGTGTGTTTTTGTTTGTTTGTTTTTTTCCCATGAGTGATCGTATCAACCACGTGGTCCTAGAGTGTTGCAAGAGGGCTCATCCTAACGGAAATGAAAAATTCTAGTGCCCTTTTTCAGTGACCAAAAAATTGGAAGCCACCTAGCCCCCTCCCACGCTCATTTTTTCCCAAAGTCAACGGATTAAAATTTTTAGATAGCCATTTTGTTCCACATAGTCGAAAACCATAATAAATATGTCTTTGGGGACGACTTACTCCCCCACAGTCCCCGTGGGATGGGCTACGAGTTACAAACTTTGACCAGTGCTTACATATAGTAATGGTTATTGGGAAGTGTACAATCGTTTTCAGGGGGATTTTTTGGTTGGGGGGAGGGGTTGATAAGAGGGGGATATGCTTGGGGAACTTTCCATTGAGGAATTTGGCATGGGGGAAGAGAACAAAGAATTTGTGGTTTGAACATCTCAAAATAATTATTGTGTTTTTAACTCCAACAAGCTCCATATACCCTTGAAATAGATACAGAATATGTATGGTAAAATCGTCTATAAAATCCTTTCTCTAAGTAAAAAATAAGAATTAGTAATAATTTGTTTTTCTTCAGTTCCGCGTTTGCTTAATTTTTATCCTTTTTCTGGATGTCCTTAATATTTCCTTTAATTTTAGTAAAATATTATACTTTGACACTGTTTAACACACAAAAATAGGTAAATATTTGATTTTTCGATAACTCATCGTGAGCACAGTTTAATGCTATATATTCTCTCTACTTTGATCATGAGGAACAACACTGAAAGCAAAAATTTTTGTCAAATATCCACCTAGCGGAAAATACTTTTGTAAAAATAGATGGCACTAAAAAGCTGAAAACAGGTTTATTAACAGAATTAGAATTTAATAAATAAGTTTCGCCTTCTTTCTCTAAAACTACTATATTAAGGTTATCTTATGAGATGAATTTAATAAAAAAGTACGATTATTTCTACCATATGAATTTTTTGACAGAATTTTAAATTCTATTTCTTAAACTAATATTGAAGTAACTTGGCCATCTTATTTTTTAGAATATAAGATATTGATTTACATGCAGGTTTTCAAGGAGAAACATAAAACAATATGATAGGCAGCATCGCTCCATAATAGCTAGAAATATAATCAAAACTTTCAAAGAAGCTAGTTACATTCAATGAAAGTTCTAGTGCTCTTTTTAAGATTAAATAGAAAAAACAAGTTTTTTTTTAACTGAAAGTAAGGAGCGACATTAAAACTTAAAACGAACAGAAATTACTTCGTATATGAAAGAGGCTGCTTCCTCTTCAACGCCCCGCTCTTTACGCTAACTCTTTCTCTCAATTCTTCTTTTTAAAACAGTAAAAAACTTTAGCGTAAAGAGCGGGGCGTTGATGAGGAAACAGCCTCTTTCATATACGAAGTAATTTCTGTTCGTTTTAAGTTTTAATGTCGCTCCTTACTTTCAGTTAAAAAAACTTGTTTTTTTTTTTTAATTTCTGAACGTTTTTGAATCAATGCATTTTTTTATTTTGGCTCTCCGCAGAGGAATAATCAAAACGAAATTTGTATATATATATTTTTTTTTTTTGGCCAAATGGCTTTCTCATAATTTTGATCAAATGATTTTGAGAAAAAAAGAGCGGGGGAGGAAGCCTAGTTGCCCTCCGATTTTTTGGTTAATTAAAAAGGCAACTAGAACTTTTAATGTTTTACGAATCTTTTTATTAGTAAAAGATTTACGTAACTTATAAATTAGCTTACGTAAAGAACTTTTGTATTCTCATGTTTTTATTACATATATGAGGGGGTTCGCTCTCTCGTCAGTACCTCGCTCTTTACGCTAAAGCTTAAATTTTGTCCCAATTCATTAAGAATGACCCCTGAATCACAAAAGCCGTAGAATAAATAGTTGAAATTACTAAAAATACTTTAGCGTAAAGAGCGAGGTATTAGAAGGAGGTGAGCCCCTCATATGGGTAATAATTTCTGTTTCTGTTTTAAGTTTTAATGCTGTTCCTTACTTCCAGCTGAAAAACCTGACAAAATACATATAAACAAATTTTTTAATTTTTTTTTTCGTTATATTAGTCCCCCGACTCCCCCCTTCAAATTAAATACCCCTCCCTCCTCTGGCTATGGCCTTGAACATGCATTCTGGCTATGACCATGTCCATGTCATTTAATATGTTGGATTTCAAGTTAAATAAAGAGGCTTTTAACTATTATATTAACTATTATCTATATGTATAAAAATAAGTTGTCTGTGCGTTTGTGTGTCGGTCGAGTGACGTCATGTTTGTGTGTCGACTGACGTCATGTTTTCGACTGACGAAATTACAGACCGGGACATCGGGACACAAATGACGACCGGGACACCGGCACATCTATCTATATATATAAAAATAGGTTGTGTGTGTGTGTCTGTTGAGTGACGTCATGTTTGTTTGTCGACTGACGTCATGTTTTAGACTGACGAAATTACAGACCGGGACATCGGGACACAAATGACGACCGGGACACCGGCACATAGGGAATATAAATGACGACCGGGACACTCAAAGAGAAAGCGACCGGGACACAAGGAATGTTCGATTAGCAATCACCATCAACAAAGCACCGGGACACAAATGACGACCGGGACACAGGGAGTATAAATGACGACCAGGACATAAGTAAAAAAAACTAAAAAACTAAAAAAAAGGTAAAAACTACAAAAAAAATAAAAAGAAAAACGAAACTAAAAACTAATAAAAAAACTAAAACAGCTAAAAAACTAAAAAAACTAAAAAAGAAAAAAAAAGAAAAAAAGGAAAAAAAATTAAAAATGAAGGAGAAAAACAAAACTAAAAAAATAAAACTAAAAAAAAACTAAAAAGAAAAAAGAAAAATAACTAAAAAAACTAAAAAAAAAGTAAAACCAAAAAAAAACTAAAAAGAAAAAAAGGGGGAAAATGCAGAAATTTATTTCATCATATACCATTTCAAAAACGAATGTATATACAGACCGGGACACCGGGATACAAATGACGACCGGGACACAGGGAATATAAATGACGACCGGGACACAGGGACACAACTACAATGGGGACGCCGGGGGGCAGAGGGGGATATATAAATGACGACGGGGACACAGGGAATGTTCGATTAGCAATCACCATCAACAAAGCTCAAGGGCAATCATTAGAATCATGAGGTATAACTAAAAAAACTAAAAAAAGGTAAAAAACTAAAAACTAAAAAAAGACCAATTCAAAAACTAATGTATATACAGACCGGGACACCGGGACACAAATGACGCCCGGCACACTCAAAGAGAAATCACAGACTGGGACACCGGGACACAAATGACGACCGGGACACAGGGAATATAAATGACGACCGGGACACAGGGACAAAACTACAACGGGGACGCCGGGGGGCACAGGGGGATATATAAATGACGACGGCGACACAGGGAATGGTCGATTAGCAATCACCATCAACAAAGCTCAAGGGCAATTATTAGAATCATGAGGTATAGATCTGAATACGGATTCTTTTCCCATGGACCATTATATGTTGCATGTTCAAGAGTCAGTAAACCTGACAATCTATTTATATGCACAGACAATGGGACAGCAAAGAATGTTGTATATTCGCAAGTTTTACATAGTTAAAAACACACACACACACACATATATATATATATATATATATATATATATATATATATATATATATATATATATATATATATATATATATATATATATATATATATATCTACAATGGCGCGTAACTAATATGGCGCGTAACGACTTACGAGCGCGGGGGGGCTTGGGGGGGTGCGAAGCGCCCCCACCAACTAGGTTTTGGGGTGGCGCGAAGCGCCGCCCCAACAGCTAGTATTATATATAAACTATATAAGATCCTTTTCATCCACTCGTGTGTTAGTTTGGCTTGTCTAAGGAAAGTTTCTTCGTATGTTTGTATGTGTGCCTTAATAACCATTTCTGTATGAGTTTACTTATGTTTATATTCACGTATGTCTTCATTGTATATTTATGTGCATGTATTTTTCTTTTCTTTTTCTTTGTCCGGTTTCTTGAGCTACCCTGCTATTTATACATATTGTATACTTGTATATTTATACAGAGAACTATTACAGGAATAAGCAGTGACTTGTACCCAACGTGGTGTAAAGGATCCTATTGGCTCAGTTCTTATAAAAAAAAAATAAGCGGCATAAACCAGCTGATCGAACAAGGTAGTTCCTGCTTTGAATACTCCTGCACTGGAAGGAATTGGCAGACCCGTGAATGCTGCTATACTGATCTTTAATTGTCCAGAGGAAAGTGTTTCAAAATATATACAAGTGAAAATTATCGGTGGATCTGAGGATAAGATGTAAAATTGTTATATCTTTCTGAAATTTTTATAATAAAAGGAGAAAAAACAAATTCAGATTAAGTTTGTTTTAATAAACAGAGTAGGTCAGTGCACAGTTTTCGTTTCTTGAGGGGGCAGTGGGGGTGGGATTAAAATTAGAAGTAGCAAAATATTAGAAAATAACGGGAATATTTGATTGATTGATACCTGTGCTTTCAACATTCCACAAAAATAATAAGCAATGAAATAAACATAGCCACCACTAGAAGGCCAAATACCCTAACAAACAAACACAAAGTTGAATTCACAGAATTGATTTCCACTGTCTTGAAAAGATTTTCCCTATTGTTTCTACTTTGTACTTGTTTGTTATGGAAAGGCTGTGTGGCCTTCGTTGGTATTTTCGCCAAATACTCTAAAAATTAACTAAGAAGTCTCATGTCCTGCCGAATTTTACTGATTAATTGGTTTCTATCAGTGGAAAAAAACCCCGGGAACCAATATGTATCTCAATTTTGGTAAATTCAATACATGAATCCCTATTTGAGCTAATTATTCAAATTAAAGCATTACTTAACGACGTTTTAAGAGATATTTATATTTCATTGTTTAAGGAGATATTTATATTTCAATTAGATACTATAGACAGAAATGTAAGCCCCCAAAAGATATTCTAATCTTCATCAATTTCTTGGAATCTATTGTTCACATTATCAACTGAGTTAGTTTTTTATAATGCAAAGTTACGCCCTTATGGGTAAAACTATGCTACAAGGCCAGAATGCTGTTACACCAAATAGTCAAAATATTTTCGTTATTTAGCGGGACCCATTTTGAGAAATCTGTCAGTAGCACCCCAAATCTGGTACACGCCCTGTCTTAATTGGTGTAGCCTATTAAGGGTTGAAAAGATCCTACATCATAGAAAGATTGTGTACAAATTGTGAACAACAGGCTAAGCCTTTTTTTCCTTCATTTATTAGACCATGAGAAATTACTACGCCTCTCGTCGCTTTCATTGGTCTCTTTATTACTGAATATAATATTGTTAGAAGATATCACTCCTTCCAAATCTGGAAACTGGCTGGGGAATGTTTTATAGCAGATTTTAATGCGTATTTATTTATTTACTATGTAAGAGGTTGAAAAAATACTGACATTTATAGCTGCTCATCATGGTTTAATGTAGCTCTTTACTTTTCTTTGAAAAACTTTTTTGTGGAAAAACTTTTGGAACTATTTTTCTTAAATAAATGACATGTAGCAACTTTATAATATGGGATTTATGGCTGATTATTATTTACTTGTTTTATAGTAAAAAGAAACTGGCAGTTCCGCCGACGAATTCGAATTCCTTAAGCCTCCATAAACAAATAAAGAAGAAACACGTCGGGCTGCTTCTCAGTATGGTAAGAATAATTTAAATTACTTAAAACAGGGCAAAACTCAGGAATGGTTTAAGAAAGTGACAAAAATGGGAGGTCACTTGTTCAAGAACCTTATTTTACTTCTGGATGGACCGCCTGAACAGACAGTCAACAAGCCTAATAAATACCTAACTAGTATCTTTGTGTAGGTATTATAGAGTTGGGCCTGTCTTTTATCAAAGTAAATGTCAACTTACAACTGATTAACTTAATCATGAATTTGGGGAATAGAACAACAAACGTTGTAGGGTTCTAACAAGAAAACATAATTGTCTCTTTTAGATCTCGCAACACTGCTTGAAAGACGTTAAGGTTACAGTCACGCTTATTGACAGATTAGGTGGCTAGAAGATTAAGAGCTGTGTGTGGTAAAAAGAGAGACACCCATCCAAGGGAACAACATATTAGTTTCAAAATTCATAAATTACGTGAGTTGGATGATTAATCTCACGCACTAATGCAATTAATAAATACATTAGATGTGTTAATTTTAAAGAAAATGGAGTAAAATAAAAAGCTCGAGGGCATGAATACGTTCGACAAAGACTGTCGTAAGCAAATAAATGCCCTTTTTTGTACTGTAATGTACTTATTTATGTGTTTTTTTTTCTTCTCAAAAACGGCCCGATTATTTTTGTTTTTTTGGGCAAATTGACATCCTAGGATCTTCTGGCCTAAAAAAAAAAAAAAAAATCTATATAGGTCACGAGTTTGAGAACATTCGTTAAGAGCCTTAATTTTGGAAAAAGACGTTAGTGACGTTGCACTTTTGAGCACATTGCCTCTGTAGTGGTTATAGCGTTCTTGGTGACTATGAAGCAGGAAAAATTACACAAAAAACATATAATTGACAAGAAAGATTATGTGATTGATGTTACACTTATGAGCACGTTTCCAAAGGAACATAACTAAATATAAAATACCAAGTGTAATTGGTCTATTCACAGAAGGTGTTTTAATCAGATTTATAATGCATAGAGGACAAATGAACAACCTACACCGTCAAATATGACAAAATTCAACCGACCAACTAAGGTAAAGCAGATTTTTAAAAAATGTCTAAAATAATGTTAAAACATAAATAAAAGAAACACACCATTGGAATGCTTGCGTCAGTGACAATTACAACGAGTCAAAAACATAAATGAAGAACAAAGAAATATCCATTTCGAAGATAAGCAGCAGCAAGAATTAAAATGAGTCAAAACCAAACAGAAGAATAAAGAAATATATGGTAACAAGGTACACGAGAACGAGGAGTAGAACGAATTAAAATAAAAGCGAAGAACAAAGAAATATACGGTTGAAAGATTTGCCACAGAGCGAATAAAGAATTTGTGGTTTGAACATCTCAAAATAATTATTGTGTTTTTAACTCCAACAAGCTCCATATACCCTTGAAATAGATACAGAATTTGTATGGTAAAATCGTTTACAGGCTTGATTGCTGTTTCTGAAAGTAAATTGGACTGCCGAAGGAACATTAACAAGTGACCTGTTCAGAGAGACACGAAACATCAAGAAAGGGAATTCTTTGAAGATTGTAGGCAACGCTAAGTCTGCCATAGATTTTTTTTTATTTAAGTAGCGGTAACCTTGTCAGTAAGGCAGTGATTTTTCAGCAGTGGCGTAATTTTGTCAAAATCCTGGGGGGGGGGGGGGCAAAGTATGGCCTGATTTTCTTAAATCATGTAAAAATGAATGAGACATATATTACCATAAAGACAAAGACATACTAATGAAAACTAACCTGTTTCTTTGAATACTTGAATTATGCAGGCTTATCTTAGTTTTGACAAGACTTTTTTTTGTAGAAACTGCATTTGATCTGGGATGGTCAAACTAAGGTCTGGGGGTTACACTTGGGTATAAAGGGGGCACCCATTTTAAAGTGGCAATAAAGTGAAAATACCACTCAATGCCTTTTTTTATGTTCTTCACGAATATTATACTCACTTCTACTGCAAAGTTTTGAGCTTTGACTTTTTGAGCTCTTAAAAATGACGCAAGAGTTAAAATATGAGTTATCGGTCGTTTTTGACAAAATAATACTACGTTTTCTTAGCGCCGTTTTCTTGGTTGTTTTCAACAAAATAATACTACATTTTTTCAGGGCCAACATTGCTTATAATAAGGTTAGTTTATTTTAGGTTAGGTCAGGTCAAAAAGTGCTTCAATTGGAATTTGCGGTATAAACGATTATTGTATTCGTAAAGAACATAAAAAGAGGCATCGAGAGGTATGTTCACTTTATTGGTAAGCCAATAATATGAACTGGGAAAAATAGCGAATTCAGTTCTTCCACTATCTCCGAATTTTCGGGAATTTCCCCGAAAATCTAGAAAAATCCCCGAAAAAAATTACGTTCCCCGAATCCCCGAAAACTCCCCGAATTTCTTTTTTTTCCCTTGATCTACCCTAAAATAGTTATTGGAAGGCTCATTGTTCGTTCCACAATTTTAATACAGTTTTGCAACTTTATACTATGGTACGCTGGCGAACATATGATATTGAAAACTCCACTTTGCAAACCAAAATGGGAATGAAACAATTGGATGCGGATTCCTCCTCTCTTATTGTGAATAGGAATGGCAAAAATGTTGTCATATGTTAAGGCTAATGCAACTGCCAAAGAAGAAGCTACGATTATCTCTAGACTTTCAATTAAATAGTAAGCCAATTTTGTCATATTCTTCCAATTTTTCTTGCTGTTTATCGTTTTTAAATCACTCATTCCTATTTTGATTTTGGCACACCAAAAACAAAATACTTTGAAGTGATTTTCATTGCTTTATTTTTATGATAATAGACCAAATATCTGATGATTTTATCTTTATTCAGCAATTAAAGTTCTATGTAAATATGGCAGTCATCAGATAGTTCATGGGTACAGACTGTAACTAAAGAGAACGTGGCTCAGTAGCAGCGGCAGATCCATGGGAGGAGGAGCGGGGGGCGTGGAGCCCCCGCGTGAGGTGGTGGATTTGTGTTTGGTAACATTTGCTCTGGTTTGGGTTGGGACGAAAATTATTTTTTTATAACTGGTTTTTAATAAGTTTTTAATTATTACGACTGTTTCTTTTTGCAAACAAGTTTGAAACAAGGTTTTAGTCACTTTGTGTGGTTTTTTAGATTTTACTATTATTGCAAACTGCCAAAAAGTATTTAATTAAATTTAGGTTTATAAAGGGAATCTGTCTGTATTACCACAAAAGCCAACTGGGAGGAAAAAATCTTCATTTCGTAATAAAAAGGAGGGGAAATTTAAAATCCTAACTTCTTTAGGCTGTCAAAATGATATTTCAGTATTGCGCTGTCACAACGGGGCTGAAAAGCAAAATATTCATTTCTTTTTACTGTTAAAAACATGTTTTCGAATTTTGCTAAGACACTGAGATGAAGAAATTGATATCATTATTTTTTTGGCTGTTTGTTTCGTTTTTTTTTGTTTGCTTTTTTGCAAAGCAGGGTGATTTTTTCAACAATATTGTTTTAAGGGGATTTGTATAATAGAAAGTAAATGTATGAGAAGTGCAAAAGTTATTAATTTCGGTTTTGGATTTTGGTGAGGAAATGGTGACCACTTTACTGCCAATTTTCATCAAATTAAAGCTCTGCATTATATGACATATCACCTCCTCTGTTCATCTTAAAATATTAAAATCAAGGCCTAGCTCTTCAGGAATTTAATAAAAGTTCTTATAAATATATACTTAAAACTAAGTATTTGAGTCGAAATATTCCTTCCAAGTTTGGAGTAATCATTTAAGAAAAATACATTTTCGAAAAACTGTTTATAAAAGAAGGTAAATAATTGTGCGTTTATTTTTTTATATAGCTGATTTTGAATCAGAAGAATGGCATTGATTTTTTTTCAAACATTTTCTTATAAGATGTTAATAAAAAGTAGAAATTCATACAGCTTGAGTTAACCACGGAAATGGAATGCAACTACAATATTATTTCAGAATTTCTCACCTTCTCAATATCAACGAATCACAAAATATAATTATGTTTTTGTATTGTTCTTGTTTAGCGGTTGCATATATTTGTCCATAAAATTGTCTAAACTGCTATATATACCGCTGAGGATTTTTATACTTACTTTGATATATTCCACCCAATCATACTTCCACGATTAGTTGTTTATAAATTAAAATTTTTACAGGACATTTTTTTTACTTAATGCTATACCTGAGTCAAATTTCAAATTTTTATATTTGTGCTTAACAGACGTATCGAGATTTAAACGTTTGAATTGAATATCAGAAAATCTCAAGATTAAAAAATAATAATTAGGAATCTACCGCAGCTCGAAACCCTGAGAATTTAAATCACCAATCTATACCTATCAAATACAAAAATAACCAACACTTAATGATTTGTTTTTAAGGAGTATTTCGACACGTATACTTAGTTTGAAGCAAATACCTATATGCATCTTCAGTAGAGTTCATATTTTCAGACGATTTTGGTCTTTATTCAAATATTTTTGGATGAATAGAAGAGGAAACTAGACCTACGTTGCCCGGGCAACGTGAAGTGTTGCGGCAGCTTTTGTCCGGCTTCGACGACTAAAGTGTTGCGAGAGCAACACTTTGGTTTTGTTTCTTCGCTATCGATCAGTAATCATGTGATCAAAGGCTATTCCTCAGCTTTGAAAAAAAAACAACAACAAAATAGTATCGAAAGAAGGGACTAAATTGACTTTGCAGCCAGTTGACCTTTATCCTTTTCAATCGTGGACATCGTGACGGATGAAAACTTGGAACAATATCTTATATAATCTAGTTGGTATTATAAAGCTATCTGTAACTTTTTAGAACTAAAACATCATAGGTGACACTAATTATTATGAAACTACCTCACTGTTTTACGTTATCGTTTGTACCCGTTGCATAAATACTTAATTCTGTCAGATTTAAAGAGATCGAATACAATGTGCAGCAATTTGCACAAATTTCTAGCCCAAAGTGAATATATTCTTACTTACAACTCCCTTTCCCGTGACAGACATCAAGTTCACCGGAAACAAATAAATGGGTACACCAACTAGCAAAAGTTGCAAACCCCTCATCGCTGAAGATGATTGTAGCCAAATAGCCGATTATTACTTACAAGTCCCCTACGTGTCTTACCCCTGGAACCAAATTGGTTTAACCATCAAATACACCGGAAACAAATAATAGGTACACCAACTAGCAAAATTGACAAAACCCGCATTGCCGAAGATGATAATGAGCTAACAGCCGTTTCTCGCCCAAAGTGAACCGATTCGTACTTATAAGTCCCTCTCCTGTGATAGGCATCAAGTTCGCCGGAAACAAATAAATGGGTAAATCAATTAGCATAGTTGCAAACCCTCATCGCTGAAGTTGACTGTAGCCTAACAGCAGATTATTACTTACAAGTCCCCTCCATGTCTTTCCACTAGAACTAAATTGGCTTTGCCATCAAATACACTGGAAACAAATAATAGATACACCAACTAGCAAAAGTTGCGAACCCCTCATTCCCGAAGTTCATTATTACCTAACAGCCGACAGTTGCTTACAATTCCTCTATATTTCTCACAATTTGTATCGGCCTAGATTTTGTTTCAGTGTGTACCTTACTATTGAAGTTGCCAACCCCTTGAAACTTTCAAACCCGCATACCTCATGAAGGAATTTTTGTACCAAAAAATGGATGTCATATACTTTAATCAGCTCATCAAGAGCTATCGATTGCCGTCAAAAAAAAATTCTATCAGTCTTAGTTCAAAAGTTGATTTTTTTTTTTTGCCGTAGGCCAACTTTCTAACGTCACCACTTAGAAAGGAGCAAAGGATAAGCTCCAGTTTCTTTAGCAATGAGAGAACTTTTAAAGTTTATTAGGCACATCTGATACCATTTCTCTACCGCAATCCCAAGTCCGAAAAACCGAATGATAAACTCAGCTGAAATCACGAACATAAATGGGTAGAAACAATAGATGGCAGCACTTTCAGACCTGTGGGAAAATGCCACATTTTTGCTTCTGTAAATTTTTCTATTTATCACTCAAAGAAGATATATTAGCTGTGGGGTCGGGTAACTACCGCATATATTTAACACTTGAAGATTTTAGTCCATCTTCAATTTAAAAGTGGTGCCTGCCTGCTTGCCTGCTAGAACGGAGCTTTCCACTCGAAAGCAGAAGCATGGTTTGATGAAACGAAAGCTTGGCTGCACAAGTTCAGTTACTCCTCTCTGACATAGGCTATATAACTCCACTTCACTTCGCACACCATAGGCTCTGGCTCGTGGACAAGCAAAAACCATCCTTTTTGGCCCCAGGCAAGAGTTCTGCTGAGCTTTCCAAAATGTAATGTCATGTTCATAAATCCGGCCGGAGGTCCACACTTTCCGTAAAAACCGCAAAGGTTAGACCATTACCAGTTTCCAGGAATAAGCTGAGATCGGCGGGATAGGAAAAAAACAACAAAAAACAAAACAAAACAACAACAACAAAAAAGGGGACAAAACCAAAGTGTTGCTCTCGCAACACAATGAAGAGCTCTAAACTGATATGACTCTAGACTGCCAGGACTAGCCATTACAAACATTCACCTAAATATTGAGGTAGACTTCGACTTTTTAATAAATAGATGTGGCGGGAGTAGAAATTGAAAAATAGACTTTTTTTCTTATAAAAGTGTAAATTCTGTAATTTAAGTGAAATATATCGAACTTTAAAACATAGAAAGATGCGCTACGTTGTTATGAAAAGTAGAATTTTGATTAGTATTTTTTAGATTTCATCAAAGTTGACACTGTTTATTAAAACACTATTTTTGAAAAGAAACAGTGGTTAGTTGATGTTTTATTGCCTGTGCTTAAAACTCTCGTTTTAAATGATTTCTACGCATTTCTATCCATAGTGGTCAGAAGTGTAAAGGCCAAAAATTATGCAAAAAATGTTAAACATCATTTTTTTATAGATGGTGAACAGCTTTTTATTATTATTTTTTATGGCGGGATGGCTTTTATAACATACTATTTTTGTATCAATATTTCTAAACCATTTCAATTTCAACAGCTTTATTAGAACTTTAACCCTCACCAGGTTTTGGATTAGATTACGACCATTTCCACTACCTACTTACGGCGCATAGTTGTCGAGGTTCCCTTTAAATTGCAGGCATTTCTTTGTTCTCAAGTTTATCAGAGCAACCTATTATGCGCGCCCCCCTAAAGAAAATCCTGGATCCGCCCCTGCTCAATAGTAACCGAAACTCTAAAAAACAACAGACATATTAAAAGGATTGACTTATTATGCTGGTACCAAATATATAAAATACTTTAAGTCCAGTGTTACTCTTCAAAGACTGCAAGCCTGAGAAAATTTTGCTTAATTTTTGAAAAAGGGGGAAAATACTCCATAAAATCCCAAAGATCCTTAAAAAAAATAACACCATCAGATTCAGCGTATCAGAAAACGCAATTGTATAGGGTTAAAGCTCCTATCTGCAAAAATGCGAACTTTCCCAGAATATGCATTTTTCAATGAGGATGGCAACTATGCCCACTTCCGGGCTCTTTCCCCCCTCCCTAAATCGTTTGATCAAAATTTAGAGATATCGTAGCCATTTTGTTCAGCATAGTTGAGAGACCCAATAACTTTGCCTTTGAAGTTAATTTGACCTCCCACAGCACCTGGGGAAAGGTCTTGAAAATATATAATTTGCCCATTGTTTACATATAATATCTCCTATTTGGAAGTATGCATTCTTTTTTAGGTTCGAGTTTGGCTCACCGCACATGAAAAACTAAAACAAAATTTGCTTATTAATTCTGAGAGATCTATTCCATATATGAAGAGTTGTCCCGTCTTATAAACTTGTTCTTTGCGCTAGAGCTGTTAGCACTTTTAAAAGGTTCTTATTCTAATTAAATGACCCTCGTGTTTAAGTAAACGCTCTTAAAAGATTATTCCATCCATCTTCCGCCTTGTTAAATTTTAAAATCTCTAGTTTAGTATTCAACTGTTCCTGAAAACTCTCTCTCGATGTTCTAGGGCCATTATTTCAATAAGCCCCCCCCCCTCCTGGAAAAAAATCCGAACAAAACAACAACAAATAAACACTAATCCGTGATCCGTCATCTGGCAAAAACAGCTAAATTCCACGTTTTTACAGAGAAGCTTGAAACTTTTACAGTAGGGTTCTCTGGTACACCCAATCTGATCGTGTGGTTTTCGTTAAGATTCCTGGTATTTTAAGGGGTATTTCTCCACCCCTTATTTCAGAAATCGGGTAAATTTTGCTAGGCCCGTAACTTTTGATGGGTAGCACTAAACTTTATGAGACTTATATATCTTAAATCAGCATAATAATTGAATTCTTTTGATGTGTTTGTTGATACTGAAAATCAGTTTTTAGAGTTTTGGTTACTATTTTAATCTTTCAGTTCAAAAAACTTATTTTCCTAAATTTTGATTTCTGATTGTTAATCAGATCATGCCATATAATCCGGCTCCCTCAAGGTGGTTTCAGGCACCATCCTCTGTCCCCACTCTGCGCCCGCCGACACTCTTTCATAACTAATGATTGAAAAAAAACAACTTATTATTCTTATTAAACAGCCATTCTGCTTCCGGAGTTACTCTTAAACAATTGGGACGAAAAATTCAAAACTTACAATTAATTAAAAGTATACGTATGCTAAAGTTTATTTATACTATATACTAAACTATATATGTATTCTATATACTAAACTATACTAAGGTATACGCAATAATTTCTGTCCATTTAAGTTTTGATGTTGCTTCTTACTTCCAGTTAAAAAAAACAAACTTTTTTTTAATTTAATTTTTAATCGTGCTCTCAAATAATACCAGGAAATCTGGCTCCTCTCCATGAAAAATTCTTTCCTCCACGGAAAAACTCCACCGTGGAAAGCTCCTTTCATATAAAAAACTCCCCCCTCCAGGGAAATTCCTCGAAGACAATTACATTCTAGCTGAAAATTCCACCCAGAAACTTTCTTGGGGCGATCTCAGGTGAAAAATATTTCTTGAGCACTTTCATTTGAAAAAGACTAATTTCTGATTGTTTTTAACATCAGACCGGTAATCCCCTACGTGAAAAGTTTCCCAACAAAAAGCCAGCAAAAGGGTATTTTCTAACATTTTTTAGAGGGGGGGGGGACAAAAGAAACTTTTAAAAACGCATCGAAAATGTGAAATTGACATCTACGCCCTTATGATTTCTGGTTTACACTGTTATTCTGAACTTTTATTGCTTCTTTTATTTTATTTGACGCAGTTTTATTATTGGCAGTAGTGACTTGTGGTATTTAGAGTAAGAGCATCAATCGTAGTACTAGCACAATCATCTCATTCAATATGATATCCCTTACATCATAAAATACTTGAGCTCCAAACAGATGTACCACTGCTGCTTGAAGTGCTTCTTCAAAAGGCACTTTTATTCCACTTTACTTTTTTTTTAAAGCTGATTAGCCAGCGTATACTCTGTGATGCTGGTAATTTCGAACTTTTTAGGAGCCATGTTAAATCAATACAGACCTCACATTTTAGTTTTCTACTTTCTTTGAGAACTACACTAGGTATATTATTCAAATGATTTAATAGTTACCTTGATTTGATAGTAACAAGCCAATCTTGAAGATTGTTTTCTTCTGCATGTTGTATAAGATCTCTATAAAAGTCACCAGAAACAATCACTCCTTGTTTTTTACTTGCAAGGACAACAATAAGCCTTAAAGTAATAAATTTTGACATTCAATATATTTCCAAGAATCACCATTGTAAGTTTATAATTAAATAACACAGTACTTTTTCATAAGGGACAATCACAAGCAGAAAAAAAAAAATAATGGCTCAGGTGAAAATTTTTAAAAGCCACAAGAATCACAAGCACGTAATGAGTTAAAACTCCGTAACAATAAAAGAAGCAAATAAAAAAAAAAACAATTAATAACATAAATGAGTTCTAAAAAACAACAACACAGAATTCAAAACGAGATTACACTGTAATTCCACTGGCAACATTCTAGGACAATTGGGTCGATACGATCACCCCTGGGAAAAAAAAACAACAAAAAAACAAATAAACACGCATCCGTGATCTGCCTTCTGGCAAAAAATACAAAATTCCACATTTTTGTAGATAGGAGCTTGAAACTTCTACAGTAGGGTTCTCTGATACCCTGAATCTGATGGTGTGATTTTCGTTAAGATTCTATGACTTTTAGGGGGTCTTTCCTCCTATTTTCTAAAATAACGCAAATATTCTGAGGCTCGTAACTTTTGATGGGTAAAACTAAATTTGATGAAACTTATATATTTAAAATCAGCATTAAAATGCGATTCTCTTGATATAGCTATTGGTATCAAAATTCTATTTTTTAGAGGTTCCAACAGGTTTTTAGCGTGTTGAAAAAATATTTTGTGACAATAATTGATATTAGTAATTCCGGATGTTACCCGTCGTGCTAGAAGCTGGGCTATATTACTGCAATCCAAAAGACGGGAGACGTGTCCAGTTTTACTGGAGTACGGCCAATCACCTAAGCCCCAGTTAATTCAAAAATGTACCAGGGTTTCTTAGCTAATTGGTTAGAAGCAGAGATTCTTGAACGTATTGACTTAGAACAATTTTAAAACCTGAAGGAGATATCTACTTCACACTACGTTGTTAGTCTTCTTGACACCCTTCTTAAAAATCGTGGAAACCCTTATACTTGGTTGAATCTTTTAGTAACTGATCTCCAGAAATCGTTCGATCCAGTTAACCACAATATCCTTGTAAATAAACTGCTGACAGAGTTTCAAGAGTCTCTTTCTAGTTAAAATTGTTACCTCCTTTTTAACAAATCGTTCTCAAGTGCTTAAATATAAAAATGTGTATTCCGATCCCCCTTCTTATCTTTTGTGGGGACACCAGGGAACTCTAATGGGTCCTATTTTATTCCTTATAATGGTTAATAGCCTCATGACTAACCACACACAGCGATAGAAGTATGTGGACGACTTCTCTGCACTTGAAGTTTGCCGACAAAATGTAAAAGACAATTACTGCTGGCTTGAAGTGGAACGCCCATGTACAAAATAACCTCAAACAAGCTTCTCCTTCGGTTTCCCTTCTAAAACTTTTGATAAAATTTTCTTACCCCCCAAGGACCTTCTCCAGCTTCATTGTCCTTTTATTCGGCCAATACTCAACTTTGCTTGCCCAGTGTAACATTTCGGTCTTTCTTCAGAGCATATATATACGATTGAAAATGTCCAATAAATGGCGAAGGGAAGGTTCCATATCATTATCTACTAGGTAAATTCAAACTCACCAGGATGGCCGTTAGATGGAGCCTCCCATGCCTTCGTTTCGGTACCAAGATCCTATCTTTTCCCCGATTACGTTCCATCATCCCCAAAACCTAACATCTCGCTCGCAATAAAACGCCCGTATAAAATCCCAAAACGTCCCCAAACTGACTTTAAGATATCGCAAGAGTTTAGTTCCAAGTTTAATTGAGCTGTATAATAACCAGGAAAACTAGTCATTTATCTATTTATTTTTTATTTTTGACTTTTTAACTAAGTGTAAACTCTATATATATATATATATATATATATATATATATATATATATATATATATATATATATATATATATATATATATATATATATATATCTTCTATATATATAAAAATAAGTTGTCTGTCTGTCTGTGGATCAGGTGACGTCATGTTTCTGTGTCGACTGACGTCATGAAGTTAGTTGTCGTCATTTTTCCTATGACGGTGACGTCATTAACGGTATTTAAGAAATTTGTTCACGGAAAAATGTTTAATTGTAAAATGACTGAAGAACCTACAATGGCAACAGCCGAGGAAGCTGCTCAAAGAGTTTATGCCAAAAAACTTGCTGCTGATAGAGAAAGTAAGAAAAGAAAGCGTTCCGAGGAATCACAAGAACAGCAAGAAAACAGGCTTGTGGCTAAAGAACGCAAAACCGCGCAGTTAGATGAAAATCCACCTGGACAGCGAGAGTCAAAACATATCAAAACTGAAAATGATAGCGATGATGATTGGGTATGGGATTTTGACTTGGATAAGGTCATCAATGCCTACCAGATTTAAGTTAAAAAAACAAAGGTTCGTCGATATGTACTTCATAGTGACGCTGAAAAATAAAGAAGAAAAAAAAACTGAAAAAAGAAAAAAGGTAAAAAACTAAAAAAAAAACTAAAAAGAAAAAACACTCAAAGAGAAATTAAAGACCGGGACACAAATGACGACCGAGACAGAGGGAATATAAGTGACGACCGGGAACCTCAAAGAGAAATTACAGACTGGGACACCCGGACACAAATCACGACCGGGACACAGGGATTATAAATGACGACCGGGACACAGGGACACAACTGCAACGGGGACGCCGGGGGCACAGGCGGGATATATAAATGACGACCGGGACACAGGGATTGTTCGAATAGAAATTACAAACTGGGACACCGGGACACAAATGACGACCGGGACACAGGGAATATAAATTACGACCGGGACACAGGGACACATCATTAGAATAATGAGGTATAGATCTGAATACGGATTGTTTTTCCCATGGACAATTGTATGTTGCATGTTCAAGAGTTAGTAAACCTGACAATCTATTTATATGCACAGACAATGGGACAGCGAAGAATGTTGTATATTTGCATGTTTTACGTAGTTAAAAACATATATTTATATATATCTCTATTCACAGGTGGGACACAGGGACACAACTACAATGGCGCGTAACTAATATGGCACGTAACGACTTACGCGCGCGGGGGGGCTTGGGGGGCGCGAAGCGCCCCACCAACTAGGTGTTGGGGTGGTGCGAAGCGCCACCCCAACAGCTAATATATATATATACATATATATGTATGCTAGTGCTTATGTGACGTAAAATACAAATTCGGCAACCATTCTGTGATACAAATTTAAAAAATAAAATTATATTCTATGTATATAAGGCATCGGTATTTTTCAAATTTTCATGACTATAACAAATTAGTGTTTGCCTTTTTTTTAGACAGGAGGAACATGAAGATGCAGAATTTTGCCAATAGTAGTACCAGTTCCATTTCTTCTCGGGTTTGTCACTAGGTTTTACTGCTAGATTATACTAGGTTTTGCCCGAAAAATAAGGAACAAAAATAAAGAAGCAACAAAAAGGACAAAAGAAAGTATAATTTTAGACCACAACAAAATGAAAAAAAAAACGAAAATAAGGCAAACATTTCGGCAAAGACCTCCAATAAACCATCTAAAATGTCGAAAACAAAAAATTACCACCTAGAAACAATCGAGAAAACAAACAAACAAGAAAACATAGGAGATTCCTTATAAAGGCAAAAGGTAACTGTTTCTTAATATTTTTTTTTTTTTTGTACATCATACATAGCCAGTGTAGTCTTCGAATCTACATGCACATATTGAACATACTACATACTATGTTTCCAATTCAAACGCATTCATGCTTAGTTTTAGCAGGGGTGATAACCTGTAAAGTCTGTTTTAACCCTCAGAGTCACTAGTAGATTACAGGTAACTCACAAGTGTGAGATTTGGTGCTCTGTCGACAAAAAAAACCTCAACCCATCTAGCGTTTGGCGACGCTTGGCTTTTTTCAGTATAATACTAAAAAGAATTAATTTAATCTGTATAGTTGGTAAAATAAGTGTAGTAATAAATGTCTGATCTCAGTTTGTGACAGAAAACCGATTACAGACCTTGAAAAGATGACAAGTATAGCCAAATACTAGACGGAGTTGACGTCAACAATAGGGCCAGTTTCCACTCTTAGCAATTTTAACATATCTATTCTAGGTTTTAATAACGGTAATTCAATGAAATCTTTTTTTCCTGTTGAGACAAGGTCGCGTCTCAGAAAGTATAGGGAAAATCTTATTTTGCCTTTGGATTCGTCGTTGATATAAGAGAAAATCTACTCTTAGTGAAAAATGCCATTTTTCGTTAAGAATAGATTTTAAGAGCAGATTTTATTATTTTCCTTAGGGAGGAAGAAATTTTTGTGCTTGTGAGTTATACGCCACCCACTCAAGTTTATGCTGTGTAAAACTGTGTAAAAAAACGGTTTCTTCGTCAGTTTCATTCAACTTAGCGTGACACAAAACTAAGGCAAGTGAAAATATATAATATGGGCCATTTCCACATAAGGGGGAGGGGAGGGAGTAAAGTATTTGGACAGTTTGAAGTCAGAAAACTATTATTGTTTCATAATATGCAGATTAATTGTATCTAACACGTTTTAGACGCAGACCAGCTATACGTCCTACCAAGAAATGCCATTTTTTGGTAGATTCCAGAATTCAGTAGCCCAACTGACGTTTTACATAAGTTTGATAATCAAAAAAAATCTGTTCAAAATGTTGCAGGATTTTTGGTCTACTGTTCAGCTTGATTAGTTTATTAACCAGTTGTGAGTTCCTAAAAAGTAATTTTTCCTTTGTTTTGTACTATACTAGAATGCGTTATCTGTACCGTTCAAGGGCATAGTACAATTTATGATTAAATATTAACTTTCTAAAAACAGATTTTACCAAAGTGGAAATATAAAAGATTAAAATGGCCTTGAATTCTATATTATAAAATTTCAAACCTTAGAACAATGAAGTCAAATTTAACAAGGAAAGATAATTAAGCATTAGTCATACCTTTCCTTGCATAGCCTCGAATAAGTAGCCAATAGACAATGGCGAGGCGATGATGTCAGGAACAGTGCCATCTGCTGAAAATGGCATGTCTTGACACCAAAAAAAAGATAACAATAGAAAAAATCGCGACAGCATAAAGAGTAAAAGAGAGAAAAGTAGAGAGGATGAGTGACTTACCTAAGAGAAGTAAAGATTGAAAGACAGAATTAATAGAGATGACGAGATTTACCTAAGAACAGCTACCTGAGGACACTAAACTAATTATATTTTCTTTAAATTAAAACTGAAAGTTAGACATATTTACATTTAACTTGAAAGTAAAGAAATATTTACCTTTAAAAAGATTTTAGAAACAGCGTATCGGCGATTGTCGCCTCACCATGGCTTAATTCGTTTTTTTCATTAAAATTATTTATTTAATGTTATCGTTGTTTAATTTTTGTGTGTGTGTGTGTGTTTTTAATGTTATTGTTGATTTTCTTTTGTGTTTATTCCACTATTTATCTTTTCATGTAAGCGGGTTATAAATAAATATATAGGACATGGCCCCGAAAAAAAAACCTTTTATGTCAGAGCGTAAAAATGTTGGTAGAACACTCAGTCTCAACTTTATTAAATTGGTCCAAATTAGTATCATTCAAACATATGTGCACCGCCAATATTAGCTCCCAATCAGCTGTATTTTCAAAAGGATTACAATTTTTGAGGCTACTACATCTAACTATTTTCTACTAGTTGAAAAAAAAACTTACTCCCCCCCCTTCCCACCTAAACAATTAATCAGCAATTCTAAAATTAATAAGAATTAAACCTACAATATTTATTAAAATTAAACTTGTAACAGTTCTTTTGATTTTATTGGGTTCCCTCGCTTTAAAAATTAGGCTAAAAAAAGAAGCTAATTAAGGGAGGAAAAAACAAACATAAAAATGTTTTTTGTTGTATCTCACGATTCTCGCGTACCAACCCCATAATTTTCAGAACAAAAAACCAAAAAAATACCTCCTGAAGACACTGGATCCCACAGGTGCCCTTTTGGCCGTGGCGAGACGCAAACTTATCGCCAATCTGTGGAATGCAGACACACCTAACTTTTGTTTTACATAACTGATAACCTTTCTCGTTATTTGTCACCATGACCTGGTCCGTAATCCCTGTTCCACCATATCTAAAAAATGTTGAGTGATTCCGCTTGTAATCAGAATTTTGTATCTAAAATATGCACATGTAAGTCAATGTTATAAATAAGTCACTCCATGTGAAGCACAAATTAAGCAAATATAATTTTAGACAGTTAAAACTCAAGAGCGCAGCAACCACCTGACTAGTGACTAATGGAAGAACTAAGCTCTCTCTGCATTCATCTCTTATAGCATTTCTATTGTTATTGTATTCTTATTTTGTAAGAACATTGTTATATTGCCACAATAATAACATCCAAATTTACATTCTTAGTAGTAGTAGTTGTAGAACAGTTTTATTGAAAATAATCACTGATAGGTTAGATTAAGTTGAGATTCTGATATTTATTCTGATATTTTATAACCTAACCTAAATTAAACTTTCACCATCAAAGTGTGTATAAGACTGAAAAAGTGTAATGGCAGCGCAGACTAAATCCAAGCAAAGAAAAAGGAATTCCGTACATTCACCGGTGAATGTCGACATTAACCAGATTTCGGACACTCATTGTAACATATATTTGTTATCAAAATTTACTGGACTTGCAAGTAGATCCTTGGAGAATTTTTGTCATAACAATTTTATGTATACACATAACAAATAAATACCCATAATTTTAATGATGCATTAACAAAGTAAATTAACTAAAAAAGCAAGGACTAGGTAGGAAATCACCCCTCTCTCTGCGTAAGTAATTACTCCAAACCTAGCCCCCCCCCCCCCCTGTGAAGCTCGTAATAAGAAAATATGAAAAAAATTTATTTAGTATTTCTGTGCTTTTATTTTTAATCATGGACCTGCAGGAGCGTCACTAGCCTCTCACCTGGGGGGGGGGGCACCTGAGATATGCCATCGAATCTTAGGCAAGTATCCGCTTTCAAACACATTGCTTTTTACGTTGGTTTGTATGCTCTAGAAATGCTTCTAATTCCAACTGAACAACCCTTGCGTTTCATCACTCGTCAAACAGTTCGTGGTAACGAACTGTAGTAAGGAGTGACCCGGCTCAATAGAAACCAAAACTCTAAAAAATGGAATTTTGATACCAATAGCTACATCAAAAGAATCGCATTTTAATGCTGATTTTAAATATATAAGTTTCATCAAGTTTAGTCTTACGCACCAAAAGTTACGAGCCTGAGAAAATTTGTGTTATTTTAGAAAATAGGGGGAAACACCCTCTAAAAGTAATAGAATCTTAACGAAAATTACACCATCAGATTCAGCGTATCAGAGAACCCTACTGTAGAAGTTTCAAGCTCCTATCTACAAAAATGTGGAATTTTGTATTTTTTGCCAGAAGGCAGATCACGGATGCGTGTTTATTTGTTTGTTTGTTTTTTTTTTCTTTTTTCTTTTTCCCAGGGGTGATCGTATTGACCCAGTTGTCCTAGAACGTTGCGAGAGGGTTCATTCTAACGGAAATGAAAAGTTCTAGTGCCCTTTTTAAGTGACCGAAAAAATTGGAGGGCACCTAGGCCCCCTCCCACGATAATTATTTTCCCAAAGTCAACGGATCAAAATTCTGAGATAGCCATTTTATTCAACGTATTTGAAAAACCTTATAATTATGTCTTTGGAAACGACTTACTCCTCCACAGTCCCCGTGGGAGGGGCTACAATTTACAAACTTTGACCAGTGTTTACATATAGTAATGGTTATTGGGAAGTGTACAGGTGTTTTCAGGAGGATTTTTTGGTTGGGGGGAGGGGTTGAGAAGAGGGGGATATACTGGGGGAACTTTCCATCGAGGAATTTGTCATGGGGGAAGAAAATTTCCATGAAGGGAGCGCAGGATTTACTAGCATTATTTAAAAAAAAAAACAATAAAAAAATAAATATGAAAAAGTTTATTTCAGCTGGAAGTAAGGAGCAGCATTAAAACTTAAAACGAACAGAAATTATTACCCATATGAGGGGCTCACCTCCTCCTAATACCTCGCTCTTTACGCTAAAGTGTTTTTAGCAATGTCAATTATTTATTCTACGGCTTTTGTGATTCAGGGGTCATTCTTAATGAATTGGGACAAAATTTAAGATTTAGTGTAAAGAGAGAGGCACTGACGAGGGGGCAAACCCTTTCATATGTATAATAAAAACATGAGAATAAAACATTCTTTTCGTAAGCTAGTTTATGAGTTACGTATATCTTTTACTAATAAAAAGATTCGTAAAAAATTAAAAGCTCTAGTTGCCTTTTTAATTAACCAAAAATTAGAGGGCAACTAGGCTTCCTCCCTCGCTCTTTTTTTCTCAAAATCATTTGATCAAAATTATGAGAAAGCCATTTAGCCAAAAAAAAAAAAAAATACAAATTTCGTTTTAATTATTTCTCTGCAGAGAGCCAAAATCAACATGCATTGATTCAAAAACGTTCAGAAATTAAATAAAAAAAACAAGTTTTTTCAACTGAAAGTAAGGAGCGACATTAAAACTTAAAACGAACAGAAATTACTTCGTATATGAAAGGGGCTGCTTCCTCATCAACGCCCCGCTCTTTACGCTAAAGTTTTTTACTGTTTTAAAAAGAAGATTTGAGAGAAAGAGTCAAACTTTAGCGTAAAGAGCGGGGCGTTGATGAGGAAGCAGCCCCTTTCATATACGAAGTAATTTCTGTTCGTTTTAAGTTTTAATGTCGCTCCTTACTTTCAGTTGAAAAAACTTGTTTTTTTATTTAATTCTTACAGAATTGAGACAAAAAGTCAAACGTGAAATCTGAGAGTTAGAAAAGGCACCCACTGCTATACATCCAATAGTTTCTGTTTATTTTGTTTTAATGGGGATTCTAACTTTCGTTCGCGCCCCTCCCCAACAGCTAGTATATATATATATATATATATATATATATATATATATATATATATATATATATATATATATATATAATATATATATAATATATATATATATATATATATATATATATATATATATATATATATATATATATATACTAGCTGTTGGGGTGGCGCTTCGCGCCACCCCAACACCTAGTTGGTGGGGGCGCTTCGCGCCCCCCCCCCAAGCCCCCCCCCCGCGCGCGTAAGTCGTTACGCGCCATATTAGTTACGCGCCATTGTAGTTGTGTCCCTATGTCCCACCTGTGAATATAGATAGATATATATATATATATATATATATATATATATATATATATATATATATATATATATATATATATATATATATATATATATATATATATATATATATATATATATGTTTTTAACTACGTAAAACTTGCGAATATACAACATTCTTTGCTGTCCCATTGTCTGTGCATATAAATAGATTGTCAGGTTTACCGACTCTTGAACATGCAACATATAATGGTCAATGGGAAAACAATCCGTATTCAGATCTATACCTCATGATTCTAATGATTGCCCTTGAGCTTTGTTGATGGTGATTGCTAATCGACCATTCCCTGAGTCGCCATCGTCATTTATATATCCCCCTGTGCACCCCGGCGTCCCCTTTGTAGTTATGTCCCTGTGTCCCGGTCGTCATTTATATTCCCTGTGTCCCGGTCGTCATTTGTGTCCCGGTGTCCCAGTCTCTGATTTCTCTTTGAGTGTCCCGGGCGTCATTTATATTCCTTGTGTCCCGGTGTCCCGGTCGTCATTTATATCCCCCTGTGCCCCCCGGCGTCCCAGTTGTAGTTGCGTCATTTATATTCCCTGTGTCCCGGTCGTCATCCCGGTATACATTCGTTTTTGAATTGGTATATGATGAAATAAATTTTTAATTTTTTCCCTTTTTTTCCTTTTAGTTTTTTTTATTGGTTTTGACCTTTTTTTAGGTTTTTTAGTTTTTTCTTTTTTCTTTTTAGTTTTTTTTGAAGTTTTTATCTTTTTAGTTTTTTTATTTTTATTTATATTTTTTTAGTTTTCTTTTTCTCCTTTATTTTTCAGTTTTTTTCCTTTTTTTAGTTTTTTTTTTCTTTTTAGTTCTTTTAGTTTTTACCTTTTTTAGTTTTTTTTAGTTTTATTCCTTTTTTTCTTTTCAGTTTTTTATTGGTTTTTACCTTTTTTTTGGCTTTTTTAGTTTTTTTTCGTTTTTTCTTTTTACTTTTTTTTTTAGTTTTTATCGTTTTTATTTTTTTTTATTTTTATTCTTAATTTTTTTTTATTAGTTTTTTAGTTTTTTTTGTAGTTTTTGCCTTTTTTAGTTTTTTCAGTTTTTTTTTTAGTTTTTAGATTTTTACCTTTTTTAGCCTAACCAGGATTTGAACCTGGGACCTTCATTCTCCGTTCTGACACCCTCTCTCACCGAGTGACTACTCCAGCATGTTCATTTTGGTGTTTTAAATGGTATATTATTAACCAAATTAATGTGTTTTACAATATACTAAGCATCGTCATAACAAAAATGACGACAACTAATTTCATGACATCAGTCAACACAGAAATTAAGTTCTGAATTAAGTCATGAAATTAGTTGCCGTCATTTTTGCTTTGACGGTGACGTCATTCAAGTTATATAAGACATATGATCACGTAGAAATCTATTAATGTTTAAGTTTACAATGACTGATGAAGATGCTCAAAGAGTCTATGCCAAAAAACTTGCTGCTGATAGAGAAAGTCAGAAAAGAAAGCGTGCCGAGGAACTATCAGCAGCAAATTTTTTGGCATAGACTCTTTGAGCATCTTCATCAGTCATTGTAAACTTAAACATTAATAGATTTCTACGTGAACATATGTCTTATATAACTTGAATGACGTCACCGTCAAAGCAAAAATGACGACAACTAATTTCATGACGTCAGCCGACACAGAAACATGACGTCACCTGAAAACTAATTTCATGACATCAGCCGACACAGAAACATGACGTCACCTGATCCACAGATCCACAGACAGACAACTTATTTTTATATATATAGATATATATATATATATATATATATATATATATATATATATATATATATATATATCTATATATATAAAAATAAGTTGTCTGTCTGTCTGTCTGTGGATCAGGTGACATCATGTTTCTGTGTTGACTGACGTCATGTTTTCAACTGACGAAATTACAGACCGGAACATCGGGACACAAATGACGACCGGGACACCGGCACATAGGGAATATAAATTACGACACTCAAAGAGAAAGCGACCGGGACAAAAGGAATGTTAGATTAGCAATCACCATCAACAAAGCACCGGGACACAAATCACGACCGGGACACAGGGAGCATAAATGACGACCAGGACATAAGTAAAAAAAAACTAAAAAAACTAAAAAAAGGTAAAAACTACAAAAAAAACTAAAAAGAAAAAAAAACTAAAAACTAATAAAAAAGAAAAAAAATAAAAAAGAAAAAAAATGAAAAATAGAGGAGAAAAACAAACTAAAAAAACGAATGTATATACAGACCGGAACACCGGGATACAAATGACGACCGAGACAGGGAATATAATTGACGACCGGGACACAGGGACACAACTACAACGGGGACGCCGGGGGGCACAGGGGGATATAAAGACCGGGACACCGGGACACAAGGAATATAAATGACGCCCGGGACACTCAAGAGAAATCACAGACTGGGACACTGGGACACAAATGACGACCGGGAAACAGAGAATATAAATGACGACCGGGACACAGGGACACAACTACAAAGGGGACGCCGGGGGCACAAGGGGATATATAAATGACGACAGCGACACAGGGAATGGTCGATTAGCAATCACCATCAACAAAGCTCAAGGGCAATCATTAGAATCATGAGGTATAGATCTGAATACGGAAACCTAACAATCTATTTATATGCAAAGACAATGGGACAGCAAAGAATGTTGTATATTCGCAAGTTTTACTTAGTTAGAAACATATATATATATATATATATATATATATATATATATATATATATATATATATATATATATATATATATATATATATATATATATATATATATATATATATATATATATATATATATATATATATATATATATAATATATACATATATATATAAATATATATATATATATATATATATATATATATATATATATATATTTATATATATATATATATATATATATATATAATATATATATATATATATATATATATATATATACATATATATATATATATATATATATATATATATATATGTATATATATATATATATATATATATATATATATATATATTCACAGGTGGGACATAGGGACAGAACTACAATGGCGCGTACTAATATGGCGCGTAACGACTTACGCGCGCGGGGGGGGCTTGGGGGGGGGGCGCGAAGCGCCCCCAACAACTAGGTGTTGGGGTGGCGCGAAGCGCCACCCCAACAGCTAGTATATCTATATATATAAAAATAAGTTGTCTGTCCGTTACGCCAGATATATCTTATCTATATATAAAAATGAAACTGAACTGAAAGCAAACTGAAACTAAAAATGTAGAAACTGGGAATTGCATAAATATTTCTATATTTTGACAATAGATTAAATTAATTCGAAACCTTATAACAGATATTTATAATTTTGAGGTTTATTATAAATTGTTGAGTGTTAGCATGCTTGGCACGTAAAATTTTTTCTAACAGTCAATGTTAGAATGAACACTGACAAATTGAAAAAACATTGAAAAAGATAGAATGTTACCAAATCCTACAACAGAAGAAACAGCCGAGGAACCTGCTCAGAGAGTTAATGCCAAAAGGCTTGCGGCTTAAGAACGCAAAACCGCTCAATTAGAAGAAGATCAACCTGGACAGCGAGAGTCAAAACGTATCAAAACTGAAAATGATAGCGATGATGATTGGGTTTGGGATTTTGACTTGGATAAGGTTATCAATGCCTACCAGATTTTACTTAAAAAAACAAAGGTTCGGCGATGTGTATTTACGTCTGAAAAATAAAGAAGAAAAAGAAAACTGAAACTAAAAATGTAAAAACTGGGAATTGCATAAATATTTTAAAATATTTTGACAATAGATTAAAGTAATTCGAAAACCTTAAAACAGATACTTAAAATTGAGGTTTATTATAAATTGTTGAGCTTTAGTATACTTGGCACGTGAAGATTTTTCCAACTATCGATGTTAGAATGAACATTGACCGACAGACCGACAGAATTTGCGATTGCTATATGTCACTTGGTTATACCAAGTGCCATAAAAATGTAAAAAACTAAAAAGAAAAAAAGCTAAAAAAACTAAAAAAGCTGCAAAACTAAAAAAAAAAAGAAAAACTGAAACAGAAACTATCTATATCTATATATATAAAAATAAGTTGTCTGTGGATCTGTGGATCGTGGATCAGGTGACGTCATGTTTGTCCGTATATGACGTCTGAATATTTCACACTAATACAAAGAAGAAAAAAACTAAAAAAGGTAAAAACTACAAAAAAAAATTAAAAAGAAAAAAACTAAAAAGCTAAAAAACTAAAAAAAAACTAAAAAAAGGTAAAAATCTAATAACTAAAAAAAAACTGAAAAAATAAAAAAAGGCAAAAACTACAAAAAAAATAAAAACTAATAAAAAAACTAAAAAGCTAAAAAACTAAAAAAACTAAAAAAAACTAAAAAAAGGTAAAAAACTAAAAAAAAACTAAAACTAAAAAAGAAAAAAACTAAAAAAAAGGAAAAAACTGAAAAATAAAAGAGAAAAAAGAAAACTAAAAAAATATGAATAAATATATATAAAAATAAGTTGTTTGTGGGTTATGTCTGTCTGTCTGTCTGTCGAGTGACGAAAACAAAAGAAGAAAAAAAACTAAAAAAGGTAAAAACTACAAAAAAAAAACTAAAAAGAAAAAAAACTAAAAAAGCTAAAAAACTAAAAAAAACTAAAAAAAGGTAAAAAACTAAAAACTAAAAAAAACTGAAAAAAACTAAAAAAAGGCAAAAACTAAAAAAAAAACTAAAAACTAATAAAAAAACTAAAAACTAATAAAAAAAACTAAAAAAGCTAAAAACTAAAAAAACTAAAAAAAACTAAAAAAAGGTAAAAAACAAAAAAAAACTAAAAACTAAAAAAGAAAAAACTAAAAAAAAGAAAAAACTGAAAAATAAGAGAAAAAGAAAACTAAAAAAATATTAATAAATATAAAAAATATAAATATAAATATAATATAAATTAGCAATCAACAAAGCACCGAGACACAAATGACGACCGGGACACAGGGAGTATAAATGACGACCAGGACATAAGTAAAAAAAAAAAAAAATAAAAAAACTAAAAAAATGGTAAAAACTACAAAAAAACTAAAAACTAATAAAAAAACTAAAAAATCTAAAAATCTAAATAAACTAAAAAAGAAAAAAAACAAAAAAGGAAAAAAATAAAGGAGAAAAACAAAACTAAAAAACGAATGTATATACAGACCGGGACACCGGGATACAAATGACGACCGGGACACAGGGAATATAAATGACGACCGGGACACAGGGACACAACTACAATGGGGACGCCGGGGGGCACAGGGGGATATAAATGACGACCGGGACACAAGGAATATAAATGACGCCCGGGACACTCAAAGAGAAATCACAGACTGGAACACCGGGACACAAATGACGACCGGGACACAGGGAATATAAATGACGACCGGGACACAGGGACATAACTACAAAGGGACGCCGGGGTGCACAGGGGGATATATAAATGACGATGGCGACTCAGGAATGGTCGATTAGCAATCACCATCAACAAAGCTCAAGGGCAATCATTAGAATCATGAGGTATAGATCTGAATACGGATTGTTTTCCCATGGACCATTATATGTTGCATGTTCAAGAGTCGGTAAACCTGAAAATCTATTTATATGCACAGACAATGGGACAGCAAAGAATGTTGTATATTCGCAATATATATATATATATATATATATATATATATATATATATATATATATATATATATATATATATATATATATATATATATATACTATATATAATATATATATATTCACAGGTGGGACATAGGGACACAACTACAATGGCGCGTAACTAATATGGCGCGTAACGACTTACGCGCGCGGGGGGGCTTGGGGGGGGGGCGCGAAGCGCCCCCACCACTAGGTGTTGGGGTGGCGCGAAGCGCACCCAACAGCTAGTATATATATAAATAAGTTGTCTGTCTGTCTTTGTGTAGGTGACGTCATGTTTCTGTGTCGACTGACGTCATGAAGTTAGTTGTCGTCATTTTTGCTATGACGGTGACGTCATTAACGGTATTTAAGACATTTGTTCACGAAAAAATGTTTAATTGTAAAATGACTGAAGAACCTACAATGGCAACAGCCGATGAAGCTGCTCAAAGAGTGTATGCCAAAAACCTCAAAGAGAAATTACAGACTGGGACACCCGGACACAATCACGACGGGACACAGGGAATATAAATGACGGCCGGGGACACAGGACACAACTACAACGGGGACCGCGGGGGCACAGGCGGGAAATATAAATGACGACCGGGACACAAATGACGACCGGGACAACGGGACACAGGGAATATAAATGACAACCGTGACACTCAAAGAGAAATTACAAACTGGGACACCGGGACACAAATGACGACCGGGACACAGGGAATATAAATGACGACCGGGACACAGGGACACATCATTAGAATAATGAGGTATAGATCTGAATACGGATTGTTTTTCCCATGGACAATTATATGTTGCATGTTCAAGAGTCAGTAAACCTGACAATCTATTTATATGCACAGACAACGGGACAGCGAAGAATGTTGTATATTCGCATGTTTTACGTATTTAAAAACATATATTTATATCTATCTATATTCACAGGTGGGACACAGGAACACAACTACAATGGCGCGTAACTAATATGGCGCGTAACGACTTAAGCGCGCGGGGGGGCTTGGGGGGGCACGAAGCGCCCCACCAACTAGGTGTTAGGGTGGCGCGAAGCGCCACCCCAACAGCTAGTATATATATATATATATATATATATATATATATATATATTATATATATATATATATATATATATATATATATATATATATATATATATATATATATATATATATATATATATATTATATATATATATATATATATATATATATATATATACTATTTTCGCGCCATCCCAACACCTAGTTGGTGGGGGCGCTTCTCACCCCCCCCCCCCTAAGCCCCCCCGCGCTTGTAAGTCGTTACGCGCCACATTAGTTAAGCGCCATTGTAGTTGTGTCCCTGTGTCCCACCTATGAATATAGTTAGATTTATATATGTGTTTGGAAATACGTAAAACTTGCGAATATACAACATTCTTGGCTTTCCCATTGTCTGTGCATATACAAAGCCTTATGTACTTATAATGACGTCATATGCAAAC